>NC_058134.1:227256877-227286471 GCF_016433145.1 Gracilinanus agilis | reverse complement strand
TTCTTTCTTTCTTTCTCCCTTTCTTTCTTTCTTTCTCCCTTTCTTCCTTTCTCTTTCTGTTCTCTCTTTCTTTGTTTCTTTTTTCTTTCCTGTTTCTCTTACCACCCCTGCCTCTAAACTCCTTCATTGTAAGAGATGGTATAGATAGAATTATTGTTCAGGTATGGGTAAGTGGGTTGGACTGGATGACTTTGGAAATTCCTCTCATTTTGAGTTTCAATGACTCTTTGGCCACAGAAATTGACCACAGAATAAACCAAAAAAATAGAAGACAGAGCTTCTGTTCCTGATTCCCCTTTTCAAAGGGAAGGAATCCCAGAAAAGCACAAAAAACAATTTGTGCACCCACTCTCTAACACTTAGCTACATGCTCAGGAGTATGTAAATAAACATGGGACTTGGTCTTTGACTTTAAGGTGTACTGAATGCAAATAACCTTAGCAGTGGCAGAAATTGCCAGACACTCCCTCTAGCACAAATGGTCCTATCTATTCAATCTCTATTATGCTAATAATCTTAGGAAAGAACAACACAGAAAAAGTCAATCCAGTATAGCGCAATAGACTTGAAATTAATAAGAAATGAATTCAAATCTCACTTCTGACACTTACCACCTGTATGATCTTAGAAAACTTCTCTAGGTCTTAGTTTTCTCGTCTGTGAATGGACCCCAGACAGCTAGGTGGTAGAGTGGATACAGTGGATTGAGTGATGGGCCTGAGGTCATAAATACTCATCTTCTTGAGTTCAAATCTAGCCTCAGACACTTATTAGCTATGTGACCCTGAGAAAGTCACTTAACCTCTGTTTGCATCAGTTTCCTTATTTTTAGAGCTAGAGAAGGAAGATAGCAAACCATTCCAGTGTCTTTGCCAAGAAAACTCCAAATGGGTTCATGGAGTATTAAATGGAACTGAAAAAAAATGAACAAAAATGGACCCAATGACTTGAAAGTCCTTTTCAGTTCTCAATATATGGCCTTGTGAGTTCTCTTTTTCTATACATAGATGAAATAACTAGAAACGTGTAATGTTTACTCACTGTGGCCAGTTTTTCAATGTCAGCATCACATGATCCAAGTGAAGCAAGTCCAATATCCTAGAGAAGGCAAGGGAAATAAAAAGAGATTTTTTTTTTAAGGTTCTCTACATAATGTCTTTCCATTCCAGATCTTTAGTTATCAGTTCAATTCTGAGTGCACACTAATCCATATTCCCAAAATTATGACTGGACAAGTCTACTCTGGTTAGTGTAGATGAGGGCAGGATAAGGTTAAAGAAAGGGGAAAGGTGCCCTGAAGAGTCTGGTCATATAAAGAAAATGGTTCCTGGTAATATGACATAATTAATGCTGTTCAATAAATATTATTCTAGCTCATAATGAAGGTTGAGAGAATACATATGACCCAAATGCATATTCAAAATTGAAATCAGAATCATTTCAAGTCCTTTGCACTCAGAAGCCTCATCTATACAATAACGGAGATACATTAGATGTTCTTTAAAATCCTTTCTAAGCTATACTTTTTTCCCCATAAAATCCCTTTCATTTATGACAGTGACCCAAGGGCCATCCCAGTTTTGCCATTTTTATAGTCTAAAGTCCCTCCTAGATCTGACATTCTATATTCTAAGGTCCCTTCCAGCTCTGAAAATCGATATCCTAAAGATGTTCCCAGCTCTGGCACTCTCTGATTTAAGGTCTTTTCCTAGCCTTGGCATTCCTGGGTCTAAGGATCCTCTCAGCTCCAGCTCTGTCTTTTCTTTATTCTAACATAAAGACCCTTCCTCCTTTCAATGTGATTCTCCATTTAATTCTCCCAGTGACTGAGTTTGGAGTTAGCACTCATTTCTAACTGGTATAAAAGAACCAATGCAGGTTGGTAGAGGCAAGGGAGAAGAATATCATTACCTGTGAGAACTGAGCAAATTCTTTGTCTGCTAACATTGGGATGTGACCCAACAATTCATGGCAGCAATCTCTGGAAAAATCAAATATGAGATGATATATATGATTTATATATGCAAAAGGAGGACCATATAATCAGGTCTTAGGTACATACATGCAGCATATAATATAATTAGTCTGTACTTCAATGCCCAAATGTATCTGTGATTTTATCCATGTATGTGTGTGTGTGTATTTCCATTGGGGCAGACCCCCTCCCATCAAGCCTCTTTATTCTATGCAATCTTTCTAGATATATTTCCCTAAACACTACAGGAAAGAGCTACTCAATATATTGGAGACCATCCTCTGAGCCTTGAAAAAGTCAGTGGGTACCAAGACTATATTTTAGTTCTCCATCATTCTCTCTTAGTCTTATGATGTGACTGGCTCGCCTGTATTTACTGTCATCTATTTCTTCCGTATTATTCTCCATGGCATTTGGTAGAAAGGATATCATTGTGCAACTGACACTGTTCTAAATCATATCGTAGTTATTTATGCTGTTTTACAATACACACACCCCAGCCAAAGCTAGGGATCATGTCTTTTTCCATCTTTGTATTCTTCGGGTCTAGTAAAATACCTGGTACCTAGAAGGAGCTTAAAGAAGAATCAGGATGGCATAGAGAATAAAGATCTTGTTCTGGAGTCAGAGAGACACTAGTTTATATGCTGCTTCTGTCAAATATAAGATGTGAGAACCTGAGTAAGACATTTAGCCTCTTAGCAATGCAAGCAACTCTTTTAAGATAGTAAGTTGTAGAATAATTGGGTAAAGGTAGATTGGGTAGAGGAAGATGCCACAATAGGAGTTCCCAAGACTGAAGAATCCCAAGTCAGAACCAGATGTAATTATTATATGTAACACAATGGTTACATTCATTCAACATAAAACTGTACATCTATCTATATAAATGTATTTTTGTTGTTCATTTGTTTCAACCACATTCAACTCTTGGTGACCCAGTTCGGGGTTTTGTTACTAGAGTAGTTTGCCATTCATTTCCTTTTCCAGCTCATTTTACAGATGAGGAACTGAGGCAAAGAGTTAAGTGGCTTGTCCAAGGTCACACATCTAGTAATTGGCTGAGATCAGATTTGAACTCAAGAAGATGAGTCTTCCTGACTCCAGTCCTGGCACTTTTATCCACTGTGCCACCTAGTTTCCTTATATAAATGGATACAATTTATTCTTTTAATTTTATTCATTCAATTATACTGTGGCTCTAAAAAGTCAATTTAAACTTAGATCTTTGAAAGAAAATCTCTACCAAAAATATAGTTATTTTTAGGAGTCTTAAAATATGGTTAGAATTTGGTCTTTTAATTCTTTCCCTAAGCTATAGTCTAGAGCACAAATTATTGCTCTTGGAACCCCCACCCCGCCAACATTTCTGTTGTCTGCTTGATTTTAAACAGCACCTCTGCCCCTTTCTACAAGAGTTAATTGAAACATATATTCTATTTCTTAAGCCAGATTTTTACAAAATGTTGCCAGAGTTTTGCAACATCGCTTGGGCTAACCAGAGACCCCCCGGGGTTCCACAAAACCAGGATTTGGACTCAGAGCTCTAGTCAGCAGGTCTAGAATGCTCTGGGATCCACAAGCATCTTCATGGCCAAGGACAGAAGGGTGACTCCTGTCTGAGCCACAGTTTACAATATCTGTACACATGTGGCCTTGGAGTATGGGCTGTGGTCTGCTTTCCTGCCAGAGGGACTCTGAAAGAATGCAGAGAAAAGGAAATGAGTCCTTGGTGCCTCCAATTTAAAGCACTTTGAAAAGCTTCTTCCTCTCTCTAAAAGCATCTGTCTTCTAGGTACCCAGTGTTCTCTCGGTTAAAAGAACTAAAATGATTGTAAATTCGAGTGTAAATTTGCTCTCTGGAGGGAAATTTTCATTTTAAATTTCATCTCTAATTGGAAAAATAAAAAGTGGTTGTCCTCATTTAGTAGAATTTTGAGCACCAGGGAATTTACAGGGAAGTACATGGGAGGTTGAGAGGGGTGGTGCATAGGCTGGTGATCAAGAGCCATCCAAAGCCCTTGAAATAAAACTGTAGGTAGTCACCCAATCTGCCTATGTGCAAAAAAGACCATTCAGTCCTTACCTTATCCCTAGCTGCCAGAAAGATTTTCCTAAGTGTATGTCTAATCATCATACACACACACACACACACACACACACACACACACACACACACCCCTCAATAAATTCCACTGGCGGGGGCAGCTGGGTAGCTCAGTGGAGTGAGAGTCAGGCCTAGAGACAGGAGGTCCTAGGTTCGAATCCGGCCTCAGACACTTCCCAGCTGTGTGACCCTGGGCAAGTCACTTGACCCCCATTGCCCACCCTTACCACTCTTCCACCTATGAGACAATACACCGAAGTACAAGGGTTTAAAAAAAAATAAAAATAAAAACAAATAAATAAATTCCACTGGCTCCCAATATCAAATAAGAACTCTTTGGGTCAGCATTAATGCTCTTTACAACCTGATCCCTTCCCATCTTCCCAGGCTTTTAAAATATTACTCTCCTCTACACAGACTAGTTATTCTAGCCTATTTGCTGATGCTTGCCCATATCACCTACTTCTGTGATGACTGGCTGTCTCCCATGCCCAGAATTCTCTCCCTATTCACCCCTTAGAATTCTCAGGAACCCTTTCTTGATCCTTTCCAATGTGCAGGGCCTTTCCCCTGTAAGGTTACCCAATGTATATCTTGTATACATGGGTTCTCCATAAGTATATGTTGTATTCTCCCATTAGAATGCAAACTGTTCGAGGATAAGCCTCATTTTTTTTAAACCCTTGTACTTCGGTGTATTGTCTCATAGGTGGAAGAGTGGTAAGGGTGGGCAATGGAGGTCAAGTGACTTGCCCAGGGTCACACAGCTGGGAAGTGGCTGAGGCCGGGTTTGAACCTAGGACCTCTCGTCTCTAGGCCTGACTCTCACTCCACTGAGCTATCCAGCTGCCCCTGCCTTATTTTGTTTTTGAAATTATAGCACCAGCCGTTGGTAAAGTGCTTGATCCATAGTAGGTGCTTTAATAAATACTTTTTGATAGATTGAAGAATTACCAACTTCTGTACCTTGAATAAGGGAAGAGAGGAGGTCTTTATAATTTCAGAAACAGATGCAATGTAAAAACCAAAAGCATCAATTTAAAAAGAAACCTACTTCCTAGGAGAGGTTCCATAAACTATGTCTACAGGGCAGGATCCAGAGAGAAAATAAGACAACAAAAGACATTGCATCAGGCAAGCCACAAAGACCACAAGGGCATGATAACAAGAGAGGGTCTTACGGTTCTGGAGAATGCATGGGAGAAGAGTAATGTCTGATGTACTGGGTACTCTGGAATACACGGAAGGCCAAGCTGGCAAGGAAGTCACGAGCAGAAAGGAGTCCTGCAGCAGGCCTCAGTTGAAAACCAGTTGTCTCTGGGTGCCAGAAAGAGGAAGAATGAGATTTCTGAGATACTTCCAGTCAAAAGCAGGGTTCTGAGCCAACCTCTTGGAAACTCTTCAATAAACTGCACAGAACCAACTTTGCATCCTGAAAATATGACTGTACATCATCCAGACGTTGAAGTACACTGGGCTTAGAGTTAGGAAGACTTGATTTTAAATCTTGTCTTTACGACTCTAGGTAAGTCATTTAATATCTCTTAACCTCAATTTCCTCATCTGTAAGATGGGGAAAATAATAGCACTTATTTCACAGGGCCATAGTGAGGACCAAATGAAATATTTCCAAAATGTTTTGCAAAATTTTAAAGCGCTATACAAATGCTAGCTATTAGGCAACCAAAGAAAATCGATGAGCTAAATGTAATCAGGATAAATGTAAAGTTCTACAGCAGGGTTCAAAAAATCAGCCATACAAAGACAAGATAGGATAGGTATAGCTGGATAACTATCCACGTGAAGAGGATTTGAGTGGTAGACAACTATAAAATGAGTCAATGCTATAATGCAGCAGCCCAAACCAAAAAAGGTTGATAGGCAAATTAAGGAAGACATCGTGTCCCTAATGGAGAAGGTGAGATGGCCAACCCTCCCTTTTTTATCGTAGGGTTTACAAAGAACTTTCCTCAAAACAACCCTCTTAGTAGGATATGTTGAGTTCTCAACATTTTACAGATGAGGAAACTGAATCTCAGAAAGATTAACTCACTGAACCATCAGGCACACAGCTACAAAAATGTAGGAACCAAGGCTTTAACACAGGTTTGGTCCAGGTCTAGTCTACTGTGTCTTGTTATGGAGGCCAACATAATACAATGTAAAGAAAATTTACTTCTAATAAAGTACTTACTTCTAGAAATTTCTAGTAAAGTATTTACTTCTAGAAACTTCAGAGGACCTTCAGTCAAAGTCTGACTCCTGGGGAATCTACCTATTTGTCTATCTGTCTATCTATCTGTCTGTCTATCTATCTATCTATCTATCTATCTATCTATCTATCTATCTATCTATCTATCTATCTGTCTATCAATTTATCTATCTGTCTGTTTATCTGTCCATCTGTTTATCTATCTCTCCATCTATTTCCCCTAATCGGGTGTCTACCCCAAGCATCTGAAGACTTCCCCTAGCAGAAAGGGTGGATAAAAATAATTTATTCCAGTAGCCATAAAGGCAACTGGAACAGATGCTATGACATACTTAGAGGTTGGCCAGAGATGGAATATGCCAAGATCATCCATTGCATCCTAGATCATCACCATTCATTCTAATTTTTGTCTTGCCACAGGACTGTTGACACTGTAGGAATAAGGTTGAAAACTATACAATTCTGCCTGATTTAAATCCAATTCTCCCCGTGATATCATTAGGGTACTTCCTTTCCTGCCATAGCAAACACAATATGGTGAAAGTAATCTAACCTTTTCTGGCAAAATAGCATATGGGCAAGTTAGAGATTATCTTTCTGACATCTAGTTTTCACTCTACAGTCCTCAAACTACAAGTGGTATAGGAGATTATTTTGGGAAAAAACAACTAAGACCCTGAAGTTGCTTTGGTAGTTGTTTGTTTTTTAGCCAAATACTCAGGATCAACTTGTTTTCTACTTGGGTTGATGCTTTAAGGTTTCCTAGGTAATACTCAAGTAACCAGAAAACAAACAAACACAAATAAGCATTTTGGTTTGCCCCAGTTTTATTGGACATAGGTAACTGGGAGAGCCAAAGCCTGATCAAAATGCCCCTTCTAGAGTCCACAGGTGAAGCTCTTTGTAGTATCAGGGATAATCAAGTAATATATTGATCAAGGACTAGAAGGTATCTTAGAGGTCATCTATCCAAGTTAACTCCATCATTTTACAGGTCCTAACACATGATGCTAATGATGATAGCATTTATATAGCATGTTAAAGTTTATGAAATATTTATGTAATGTTTTAACTTTTGCAAAGCATTTTGCAAATATTATCTTATTTGATCCTAAAAATAAGGGGATGGAAAAAAGAAGGCAGTGGAGGAGGATTATCAAATTAATTAAGGCTTCCTATTCATTGGATTCCTTTAGTCAATGTTTTACTTTTTTTTTCAAACTCTTTCCACCTTCCATCTTAGAATCAATACTGTGTATTGGTTATCCAAGGCAGAAGAGTAGTTAAGGGCGAGGCAATGGGGTGCCTAGAGACACCCAGCTAGGAAATGTCTGAGGCTAGATTTGAACCCAGGACCTCCCATCTCTAGCCCTGGCTCTCAATCTTCTGAGCCACCTGGCTGCCCCTACACCTCTAATTTTCTTTCAATCCAACTCAGGTTCTGCCTCCTATAGGAAGCCTCATCTGAATCTACTCCTTTCCCCCAAGGAGCTAGTGCCTCTGTGACCCCAGAAATCACTGGGTCACTAACTCTTATCTGTATTGCTGTGGTTTCTCTCTCCCAGAACATTAGTTCTTCTAAGGCAGGGTCTGTTTCATTTGTCTGTACTTCTGATGTCTAGCACGTAGCCTCTCATAGACTAGGTATTGGAAACTGATTGAAAGTAGAGCTTTTTCTGTACTTTTATTTGAAGAAACTGAGCAACGGTTCATACTTCTGATTTTCAAAGTGCTAGCTGCATGACCCTGGTTAAGTCACTTAGACCTCATTGCCTAGTCCTTACCATTCTTTTACTTTAGAACCAATATACAGTATTGATTCTAAGATGGAAGTAAGAGTTTTTTTTAATGTAATGTTATCTGTTTTAGTGTATTTTTATTTATTAACTATTTCTCAATTACATTTTAATCTGGCTCCGACTAGACTTAGAAGTGTTTTGAACCACACGTGGCCCAGGAGCTCAGCGTCTTGGACACTTCTGGTCAAGATTTAAAAAAAGCAGATAGATACATTTTTTTCCTCCATCAGATAGTACAGATTAAACTTAAAAGTGTGTCATTCATATATTTTTTTCCCCTCCAGAGAGCTGGCTTAAACATTTACCAGCACACACATGTATGAATACAGGATACTCTACACCTTGGGATAGCATCATCTTTGGATTTCTACACCTCAAGGAACAAAGGAGATGAATGTCTTTTTTGTTTAGTCATGAAATTTTCCATATTGTTGAAAAGGCTTGTTATGGTTGCCAGGAAGAATAAATATATAGGAGGATATTTTTTCTTTGAAAAAATAAGGAGGATAGAGCTGGGAAAAAACAAGGAAGAAGAAATGTGGTGGTGGCGGGGTCAGCAGAAGGGTAGGGAATGATGGGAAGATGGGCATGAGTAGAATGATGGCCGCATAACAAGACAAAAAAAAAAAGGAGTTAAATAATTGGCCCAGCAACATCTTCAGTGTGTACACAAGGCCTCTCTCTTTCTCCCTCTCTTGGCCTAAGAAAACCTTCACAGAGGAGGACAAAATAAAACAGACTTTTTTTTTTAACTTAAAAAACTTTGTTGGTAATGAGTTCCAGGTGGGTTGCAGAGCAAATTCCAAATCCAAATAGTTTCCCTAGAAAGAAACAATTGTGTCTGCTTGTACTTCTGTTAACCCCTGAAAGAGAAACTCATAGATGAACCTCCTTGGAATGTCCCATGGACTGAATGGGCATGTACTCTGTGTTGGGCAATCCCCAGAAGTCAAGTCTTCCTTACTCCGTAGTCATTTCCAGGGGCTGTTCCAAATGTTGAGCTGGGTTTTAAATTTATTTTTTGACCTAATTATCTCAGAGATCACTAATCTCCCTATACATGTTGAGGGTAGTGGAGGCCCACTGGGAGAATCCTGCCCATGACTTGTTCTTCTGATATTTCATAATATCCATTTAATGAGAGAGTAATTAGTTGGCTCATGAGCCAGTGTTATGGTCCTGTGCTTTCCATATGCAATGGCAAAATTCAGACATCACACTGGAGTAGTTTATTTTAGGAAATTATCGTAGGAAATTCATGACTCTGCTCTGAGAAGTGATTGGGATTCGATGAAAACTCATCATTTTGTCTCATTGGGTAATTAGTTAGAATGATAATGTTTGAGTTATCTGGCCTAAGAACTGAAACTAACAAAAAATATAACGGAGAAAAAATAAAATAAAATCTCCATTTTTATCTAATCTTTCTTCCAGATAATCATAATGGCATAATGAAAAATATACCAGACTTACTCATAAAACCTGGTTTTGAAGGATATTGGTTAATTTTGCAGAAATACTTTAATTTTTTTCTTCCTTTTTTGTTCATTGTTATAAGTGATAACTATTGGAAAAGGAGCGAGTGGGATATATTTAGATATGAAGGTGATATAAAATCAAAATATATCAATTTATAAAAAAAGAGATATGGGTTCAAATTCCAATTCTAATTCTTATTGACTGTATGGAACTTGGATGAACCCTGCCTCTGATGCTCACTATCTGTATAAAGATGGGTAAACTTGCCTAACTTTTCTGACCTTCAGTTTCTTCATTTGTAAAACTAAAAAGGGAGGGGGGTGTGGATGGATGGATAATGTCTGCAGCTCCAACCTCACAAGATTATTGTGGTACTTAAATAAGATAATGTATGTAAAAACACTTTGTAAACTTTAAAGCATAATGCAAATGTTAGTAACTGTCAACATTATTATTATGAACTTCTTATAGCCGTAGTTTCCTCATCTATAAAATGATAGGGATGAACTAGATGGTCTCTGAGTTCCCTTACAGTTCTAACTCTACATGATCTCTGGGGAAAGAGGAAGGGAAAGAAGGAAAGAAGGGAGTAGAAGGGAAAGAAGAAGAAAAGGGAAGGAAGAAAGGAAGGGAAGAAAAAAGGGGAGGAAAGAAAGATAAGAAAGGAAAGAGAAGGATTAAAGGACAAAGCAGCCTAAAAACAAGAAAGCAAGAAAGAGAACTTCATTTCCAGCATATTTCTGAGGATCCATTATGGAAAAATGGACTAATTCACTATATTATTGACCTGGGTCCTGAATTGGGGGAGGGGAGGACAGGTTGAGAAGTAGGGGATAGTCTAGATCAGTGATGGTGAATCTTTTAGAGACCAAGTGCCCAAATTGCAACCCTCATACCATATGTGAACTTTATCCCAGATAGGGGAGGGAGGAGGTGCTCCCATTGGGCTTCTAGGCAGAAGGACAGGTGGTGGGAGAAATGTCCTCAGGCACATAAGGAGCGAGGGAAAGGAGCTCCATCTCATGTGCCATAGGTTTGCCAACATGGCTTTAGATGATTGGCCAGAGGTAACCAGAAAATAATATGAGAGCTCAACCACTTGGGATGAGAAAGATGACTGACTTTTCAGATGGTTTCCATTTATTACCTTCTCCAACATCACTGAGCTTACTTAGGTACCTGTTGTTTAAAGTGCCTTGAGAATAAACACTATGCTTTGTTCACTGTGGCATCCCTTTAGGAATGAGCACAGAAATCTTCACATTAAAAACACTCAGAAGATGTGTCACAGAATTCCAAGGAGTCCAACTCTTCAACAAATGGACCCTAAGCCTTTCATTGAAGAACTCTAGGGACTGAGAACCTCCTAACTCTCACATAATCTCATTTTATGTCTGGATGCCTCCGATTATTAGGAAATGCTTTTCTTTAAAGGTCAAACCCAAACAAATCTCTATGTAACCTCCATTCATTGCTCCTTGGTCTAACTTCTAGAGCCAAGGAGAGCAAGGCTAACCACTCTTTCAAAAGATGGTCTTCCCATACTTGAAATCTACTATCCTGAGGTTGGATTAGCTCAGCTCTGTTCAAGCATTCATATCAGTAATTTTTGTTTTCATAATGGGTATGTTCTAGGTTTGTGTGTGTGAGTGTGTGTATGTGTGTGTGTGTGTGCGTGTATGCACTCACATATGCTTTTGATGGTGGTGGTGGGGACAAATTGGGAAGCAAGGCTGTGGTGGTAGATTTTCCTTCTGGCACATGAGCAGCTGTAGCTATGGTTGCCTGGATAAGAGTTCTGCCATCAGGGACCAAAAACTGGATTGAATGAGGGAAGGATGAATTAGATGGTCTCTAAGCTCCCTTCCAGCTCTCTATGATCCTGTTCTCTTCTTCAAACTAAATATCACTATCTCATTCAACAGCTCTTCACATGGCATAGTCACTCCCTCACTATCTTAATCTTGCTTTCTGAATTCCTTCCACTTTGTCAATATCTTTCCTAAAATGTTCTTCCTCAAATTTAGTCATTAGAACTTAACAATGAGTCTTCTGAGTGCAAAGACACCTTACTAAGAAAAGATATTTCACTTTTATTTGTGACTTCTGATGTCTTAAGTCTGAGAGTCAGATGAAGTTTAAACCCTCCCCATCTCTGTTTCTAACATGTTCTCCTCAAATGAGGGTATGTCCCTCAATTGGGAAAGGCTGAACAAATTGTGGTATATGATGGTGATGGAATACTACTATGCTGTAAGGAATGATGATCTGGAGAGTTTCTATATGAACTGGAAAGACCTCCATGAACTGATGCAGAGTAAAATGAACAGAACCAAGAAAACATTGTACTTAGAAACAGAAACATTGTGGAACAATCCAGTGTAAAGGACTTTGCTACTACAAGACAATCCCAAGGGACTTATGAGAAAGAATGCTATACACATCAAGATAAAGAACGGTGGGAATAGAAACACAGAAGAAAAATAAATGATTTATCATTTGTTTTTAAAGGTATATGATTAGGGGTTTAGGCTTTAAAAGATCACTCTGTTGCAAAAATGAATAACATGGAAATAGGTATAAGTGATCACATTTGTATAACCCAGTGGAAGTGCTTATTGGATCTGGGAGGGGGAAGGAAACAGGGGATGGAAAGAAAATGAATCATATAAACATGGAAAAAATTTTTTTTAATTAAAAAATGTTCTCATTTCAACCAAGACTTGTACCAAGAGAAGAGGTTCCTTCTAGCCTTTATGTGGGCTCAACTTGAGTTTGTAGCTTTGGCAAGAGGGTGAGTGGCTATGTATTAGAGTCAGTTCAGAATTTGCTTTCAACCTAATTTCTTTCAGTCTTTTGAAATAAACCATAAGTTATTTATTTTTCACTCTGTCAAACTTTGCAACAGCTTCAGGCTCCATCTGACACCTTCCCCTTAAAGCTTTTACAAGATTAGGAGAAAGTTTCTTCTCCTACTTTCTTCTTGAGAAGACTACATTAAATTATAAGCATTAGGGTAGATGAGAAAGTCAGCTTCACCCTTTCTTCTTGTAACGGGATGAGACCCACGGATTGTCTCAAAGTCTCATCTTCTTCACCTGGCAGCCCCTAGAGTCAACCCTATGTGCCCACTGGCACAGTCTTTTTTACTGATGCCAAATTAATGTTATTATGCTTGGAGTGTTTCTACTCCCAGGTTGGCATATAAGGCAAAAGAGCATTCTGGCTGCTATGTTCCTTATAATAAATGCCTTTCTAAACCAGACATGCCTCAGGGGGCCTGAAGACTCTCTTCTGGGAACTTAACTCTTATATGTTTGATGGGTCCATCTCTGCCACCTTCATTCTTTGCCCTTCTATTCCTAATAAGCACACCATCCATGCATGTTGATCAAATGATCCATCAGGCAAAACTTAAGTAAATATATTAGGTATTTACAATCAAAGCACAGTGGCCATTATTTTGGTTAAATGTTCTTAATTAACTTGAATCATGTTTGTTTGAATTTCTTTAACTTTTTAAAATTTAATCTGCGTAAGGAAATCCCCCTATCAATCAAGATCTGGAAAACTGCTCTAGAGTCTTAGACACTTGCCTGGGACATACAGCCAAAATGAAGAACTTGCCCAGTGTCTTTAAGACAATATGCATAATGTAAACTCAGGTCTTCTGATCCCAAGGCTAATTCTCTGTCCACTGAGAGGTGTCAAATATGAGGCCAGAAACACTTCTAAGTGTGGACAAACAAAATTAAGATGTAATTGGAAAAAAAAGATGTAATTGGAGAAAATTTAACAAAATAAATGAAATATAACATGGCATAGATAATGTTAATGTGTGGTTTTTTTAGTCAGGGACCCATCTGTATGGTTCAGTGACACCACTGTGTTTTAATGCACTTGCCTCTTACTTATTCTCTTTCTTTAGACTTTTTAGAAAATGAGGCTAAGAGCCATAAAATTAACTCTAAGGAATTTAGTGTACAAACACAATAACATTGTCTTCATAGTAATAATCTGGAGTTCAGTTTGCTACACTTTCTCTATTTGTAACTATAACTTCGGAAAGATGATTTACTGAATAAGAAAGCATTGAAGGGCCCTCAGTCCTTAAAGGAAGATTCCATTGTGGTCCTTAAACCAGAAAATTGGGTTAATCCATTTGGGAAAAATTGTCAGGAACAAGGTTTAAAGCTCAAAGAGTTTTTATAAGACACTCAGTTAACCAGGCCATTAAACTTATCAGAACATTTCCTTTTTCAATTTTCTTGGACAATTGAAGTTTATTGGAAGGCAGCTTGGAGGAGGGAAAAGAGCACTGGATTTGAAATCAGAGGACCTAGGTTTAAATCCTAATTCTGTCACTTGCTAACTGTATAACTCTGAGCAAGTAGTAACTGAGGCTAACTGGGCCTCGGTTTCCTCATCTGTTAAATGAGAGGGGTGGACTAGATGGTCTCTAACGTCCCTTCCAGTTTGAGATCAATGGTCTTATGGATTATATATGACAAGAATCCTAGTGCCACCTCACTATAATATATATATATGTACATATATATATATAATACACAATATAATACAACTGTATAATTCCATATACACATATAATTATATGTATATATTACATGCACATTATATATGTATACTCATATCTATCTATCTATCTAATTATCTTCAGGCTTTGCCCTTGGACATTCCCTTTTCCTAAGTTTTTTCCACCTGTCATATCATCTCCATCCCATCCTGCTCCTCATACTCATCAGACCCTTCCTTTGATACTTCAGCCTCTTTCACACAAACTCCTCTACATTTTCCCCACCATCACTTCCATGTCCTCTGGTTCCCTGTTTAGAAATCCCCTTCCCATAATTTCCCATGGGGGCAGTTAGGTGGTGCCATAATGGGTAGAGCACTGGCTTAGAATCAGGAAGATACATGTTCATAAGTTCAAATCTGTCCTTAGACAATTCCTAGTTGTATGACCCTGGGCAAGTCATTTAACCATGTTTTTCTCAGTTTCCTCATCTGTAAAATGAAATGGAGAAAGAAATGGCAAACCACTCTTGTATCCTTGTCAAGAAAACCCCCCAAATGGGAAAGGGTCAGTCATGGAATGACTAAACAACAACAAAATTGCTGTGGCTTTAGTCTACCAATCTGATCATTCCCTGCCCCACTGATTGTTTTGGGTATAGGAACTCCTGCAGGTTATTCACATGGGGTAGGTATGGTGACTCATTGACCCAGCCCTGCCCTATGTTCCCTGGTCCTCTGTGACCAAAAACATGTCACCTCACCCATTTGTAGATGACTAGTTTCGATTTATTCTAGATGGACTAGTTGATTGTGTTAGGAATATAATTTGAGGGAAAACAAAGCACCTCTTTTCCTTAAAGCTATTTGGGCTAATGTTAGAGGCTCCATCTATTCTACAGATCATCAAGATTGTAAATCTTGGTAATATCTGTGAATATTGTATACCAAAAGTGAAGGAAGGCATCATTCCCATTTTGCAGATGAGAAAGTGTTTAAACTCTTAATGTTAGGAGGTGGAAGGGAAAGAAGATGAGGAAGAGGAAGAAAGAAGAGAAAAAAGATGAAAGGGAGGAGAAATAGAGAAAAAAGAAGAGGAGGATGGAACAAACTTCTAGAGATACACACATCTTGAGGGGATACTAAAGTGAGTGCAGAACAGGTGGTCAGTACTGCTTCCTCTTTCCCCTCTCTCCTCCACCTCAGAAATATATAAAATTGTGCAAATTCCCCCCAAACCTTCTGCAATCCCAATTTTTCCCTATCTCTTTGAGGTTCTTCAACCTTCCTCAGTACCTTTGAACTGGAATGTTCTCTCCCAAGGGACAATAATGTTTAGAGAAGTAGTAGAGTCTCAAGGGGTATAGGAAAGGATGACTTGCCTTTTAAAAATCTGGATACATCCTGGAGTTGAGGTATGTGGTCTTCAGCATAGCCACAATATTCTTCTAGGTGCTGGAAAGCATCCAAGTATTCTTTGCAGGCATAAGTGGGATAGAGAGTACGGAGTTTCCTGTAGATTTCTTTCCTGAAAAAAAAAATACATTTTTTTCTTGTCACTGGGTCCCTTCTAGAGTTTCATCAAATAATAATGATGATTATGATGGCGATAAAAATATTTAGACAAGGATCTCCATATATTATCACATGTGATGGTCACAGGATCTTTTGAAATAGGTACCATAGTTGTTTATTTTTTCTCTAGCTAGTCCAATCCTCATTTGAGAGATGAGGAAACCAAGATTTAGAAAATCATAATAGCTTGTCTAAGGTCAGAAAAGTAATAAATGGAAGAGGTGGGATATTCTTTTTTTTTTTTTTTAATTTTTACCTTATGTCCTGGAATCAGTTCTGTGTATTGGTTCCAAGGCAGAAGAGTGGTAAGGACTAGGCAAGGGGGATTAAGTGACAATTAGTAAGTGTCTGAGTCCAGATTTGACCTCATTGGTCCAGGTTTGGTACACTGTCCACTGAGCTACCTAGCTGCCCCAGAGGTGGATATTCTTGAATCCAGGTCCCATGACACTAAAACCATCAGTCTTGCTCTATTATGTCACTGAAAGACTAAATTCTTTAATAAATAAAATACTATATGTAATATAGAATTGAAGGAAATCTTAAAACCAAGTATGATTCCTGTAGCTAACTGCCTATGGTTAAGTCACTTATTCTTTTGGAGCTAATGTTAAAAAATAAGTGTCTTCATGGAAAAGAAATCTACCTCTCATGAGAGTTCAGATGAGAGCATGTGAACAGAGCCCACTCTATAAACCTTGAGACAGTGCTATGGACATATTACCTTTCACTTTTTTTTTAAGGCAATGGGGGTTAAGTGACTTGTCCAGGGTCACAGAGCTAGGAAGTGTCTGAGGCTGAATTTAAACCCAAGACCTCCCATCTGTAGGCCCGACTCTCTATCCACTGAGCCATTTACCTGCTCCTATCTTTAATTTTTACTGTGACTTCTGGACTAGACTAACAATCTCCTCAATAAAAATGAAGTGACTGTAGCAGATGACCTGGGATAGTCAGGAAAAATGAGTATAGAGACTGGTTCATTTTTATCTTTGTATGCCTAGCACCTGGCACGGTACTTGGCACATAGTAACAACTTCCAGATTTAGAGATGGAAGGGACATTCAAAGTGATCTCTTCCAAACCTATCATTTTAGTGTTGGGGAAACTGAGGTTCACGGAGATGAATTGACTTGTCCATGGTCATACCCCAGCAAAAGCATGAGGATACTAGAGCATGGTCAAATGAATAGGGAGCTGGATTTAAAATCAGAGATTCTGGAATTCAGTTTCAGTTTGGACATTTCACTATCCGCATGACCTTGGGAAAGAAACATGTTCTCTGGGACTCAGTTTCCTTATCTGTAAAATGAAGAGGTTGGACTTGAAGGATTTTAAAACTTTAGAACTGTAATCTGATCTTGCCAAACTAGTTGAGTTCGAAGGTCCTTTCTATTTGCTGATTCTATTATCCCTCGAGGATTAATTTTATTTGGAGCATACTGTGGGCAGCAAGAGAGGTCCCAGGCACCCTGGGAGAGAAGGGTGTGGGAAAAAAGAGCCATAGAATATAAAGCAGAATGGAGAAGAATTTTGAGTTTTACAATTTTGCCTCAAGTTGCCCCTGCCTGCAGCCAGCAGTCCATGCCCACCCAGAATGACTTCTTAAGACATTCTCCAAGCTGGAGAAAGCTAGGATTCCTTTCCACTCAAGGGCATCTGGCTGTAGAGTCTTGAGCGAGCACACAGCTGCATTTGGAAAGCTCCCACTGCACACACCGTGTTTCTCTAATTCAAAGGAAACAGACAATAATGAAATGGCAAGAAGCCTTGTAAAAATGGCTATCCTTCTTCATGCATGGCTCTGGGGTTCTAACTAATTTATAAACATTGTTTTATGAAAAATTGAGATCACTCTTGGAAATGGCTGGAGAAAATGACCTTCTGCTTGTTTTGCTGGTGTATTTTTCCCTCTTCTACAGCTATTGTTGCTAAGGAGGAGATGGCCAGTGTTGGGGAATGACTATCTTTCCATCCTACGGATTTCTTTTGTTACCCTCCCCCCCCAAAAAAGCGAAAGAAACTGAGTCAGTCTATGGTTAAAAGACTAATCCATGTGTGGAGGAGGCTGGCTTTCACCCATGGTGCAATTAGGAAAAGCATAGCAAATTCCATTGACCTTTCCAGTCTCATTTCAGCCTAGAAATCTTTGGGCAAATGCTCCAACCATGTTTTTCTCTGGTTCTTCATTTTGGTTTTGATGGTCAACTCAAAGGTAAGGATTCATTAGCAGAAGGGCTGAATATCCCAGGAAGCGTCCTCTGCTTGCCCTGGAGCCTCTGGGCTGCGATAGCAGTCATCAAGGATGGACAAGGATACCCTTCCTGTCCTTTGTGCCTGGGCAGACATGTACAGCAAAAGGAAAAACAACAAACCAGGAGGGATTAGGGTTGGTTTGGGGGAGATGCTATTTTCTTGAATTCCTCAGGTTGAGCTATGCCTCAGAACTCTTGGGCCATGCTAGCCAAAGTCAGATGAGCAAGGAGGCCAAGTACACTTTGTGTAGCAAAGGCTTCTGCACCCTGCGTCAGGCTGTAGCTTACCTGGGAAGAGCCACACTTCATTTCTCGGTTTGTACCATGCTCTAGTGAAAAGGACACAAAAAAGAATAAGGGAAGGCAGTCCTGAAATAGCCTTGCAGCAGGCACCAGAAACCTGGCTCGTGTTCCTGGCCTCTCTCCTTATCACCAGAATAACCTTGGAATATGGATTTCACTGAAAGCCCAGTTTCCTATCTGTACAATTAGGGGTTTTAAGGAAATGACCTTGCAGGGTCCTCCCAGCTTTAAATATTATGAAAAACAAACTGTGTTGAACCAACCATTATGTAAGAGTTAGGGTCACTTCCATTGCCCCTGGGATAGAGGAAAGCCAGCTGGTCCATGCTATGTAACTAGTATACTGAGAGGCAGCATGGAATTGAGGATCTCTCAGTCAAGAAGATCTGGGTTCAAATCTTGTCTCTGCATCCATATTAGTTGTGTAACTTTGGTAGGTCACTAAACCCTTCAGGAATAAAAAACAATTGTAGCTATTATAGACAAATTTTTTAATGCAATAAAAATTTTAATTTATTCCATTGATAAATTAATTCCACCCATAATTTAAACTAATATAAAACACTCATTATAAAGACACTGCATAAACAGGGCACAAGAGCTATAGACAAATTGCTGATTATACTCAGAAAGACTTTTCACACTGGGAGTGCCCCATATGACAGGTGCCACAGTATGCTATGTGTTACAGTGGTAGCACAGAATTTTTTGCTTGGAATCAAGTTCAAATCTCGCTGCAAACATTTATTAGCTCTGAGTCTCTGAAATCACTTAACCTGTCTATGCTTGTTTCTTTACTGGTAAAATGAAGAGGTTGGTCACAGTTATCCCCTTTAGCTCTAAAGGTTTGATCCTATTACACACAAATTCAGATAGACTTGAATGTTAAATAACAAAGTATTATTTCTCTAATGTATTATTTCATCTATCACAAATGGGATTCTGATTGGCTTGAGGACAGGTCATCGAGCTGACGATACAGTGGAAGGAGACCTAGATCTTGAGTCAGAAAACCTAGGTTCAAATATCATCTCTGCTGCTTCTGGCCTGGTGGACCTTGGGGGGCAAGTTGTTAAGCCTCTATGGCTCTATCTTCTTATTGGAAAAATGAGGGGGGTGGATGTGATGACTTCAAGGTTCCATTTCAGCAATGAATCAATGTTTTTGGTTCAACAAACCATCAAAATTGAGTAAGAAAGTATTTAGTTCAACTCCTTTCATTCAGGGAAATTGAGACCAACTGAGAGGAAGTCATAAGACAAGATCTTGGACCAGAACTCAGATCTCCTGACCTAGGAATGAAACACTTTTCCTCTATGCCATGTGGCCTCTAAAATATAAAGTAGACGCAAGACCCCTTTTCCTATGGGGGTCAACCCTATTGATGGTGCTCCCTCCTCCACCATGGATGCTTAATGTTATTTACTTGTTGACTCATTAGGGATGAACTCAAATAGTCCCAGCCTTGGGGTTGTTTTGGAAGCCAATTGTTCTGTTCTTCATTCTTTTTTTTTTTTTTTTCATTCCTTTTTATGGGCATGTTGCAATGCAAGACAGAAGAGTCCAAGGTCTTTCCATAAAGGCCCAAGGAGGGAATTTACACTATGTTACAAAGTTCCCCAACCCCACCCCCGGGCTTTTCTGGGGCCATCTCAGGCCCTGATGTAATGTCCATGACCCTCTACCACAGCCAGAGGATACTACGGTCATAAATTTGAGAGCTAATTTGGGGAAACAATTGATGTAATTGGTCCCAAGGGCTGCTGGGCTGGGCTGCATGGAGAAGACAGACAGCTGCCTCTCTGAAAAGTCATTCCAGAGGCCATGTGGGGACTGGGTCTGAATGGGGGAGAGAAGCAAGAGAGAGTAATAGTGAATGGTCCAGGCAGGTAAGCCTAGCTATTTGGTACCGATGAATTTACTACATCACATTCCAGAGAGTTCTCTTCATGTTTTGCTCAGGCTGAGATCAATCGTCCCAAACACCCCCTGTTTTAATAATGACTCACATTTTAATGGTACTTTGTGACTATAATGCATTTTCCTCACAACGACCCCTTGAAATAGGTAATGAAAATAGTAGAATATAGGATACCAGTGGATAAACAATACACCTGGTAGATAGAGATCTGGCCCGTGAGTCAAGAAGACATGAGTTCAAGTCCTATCTCTGGCATATGCTAGATTATAACCACTTGCAAGGCACTTAACCTCTGAATCCCATAGGGATGTCTAGAAGGCAGAGACTCCCAACAGTTTATTTGTTTGTTTGTTTTGGTTCATTAACCCCTTTCAATAGTGACCAAAAATATGTTGAACCCCTGGGGTAATTTCATATACTACTTGTAATATTTTGTAATCATTTATAGTTTAAGGGGTGCTATTATACAATTTTTAGCCTACACCCCCTCGAACCATCACTGGGAACCCTCAAGGACTTTGCAAACTATTAAAAGGGACTATTTCTCGAAAGATACAAGCTGTAGATCAACTACCAATTCCCATCACTGAAACCATAGGTCTAGTCTCAAAAATTAAAGTATTATCATATCCATTTTTAAAATGGGAGAACTGGTACAGAAAGACTGGCTGTCAATAGTTGATAAGCATTTATTAAACACCTACTATGTGCTAAGCATTATGTTAAGCACTGAGTATACAAAGAAAGGGAAAAGACAGTCCTTATCCTCAAGAAGGTCCCAGCCTGTGTGAATTACTCATGGTCACAAAATTGATAAGCAACAGAAATTGAGGTTTGACCTGGAGCTTCCCTGATATACAGTCCAATGTTGCTTCTAATATTCCATGATTAGAGCATGAGACAGTCACTAAAGAGGAATCTTGGACCTGGGTTCCAAATTTCTGAGTCCAGTTCTTCACCTCATCCCCAGTGTGGGACCTCATTGTCTCTAATCTTAATTGCATGATCTTAGTTCTTCCCTTGTTTCCTGCAAAGAACTTTGGAATCCTTAGATCAATATGGAAGTGGATCACAGGTTCATAGACTGAAAGCTGGCAAGGATCTGAGAGGCATTCTATTCCAAGCCCTTTCGATTTATAGATGAGAAAACTGAGTCCTGAGGTCACACAGTATTTAGTGACTCAAATGGGATTTGAACAGAGAGACCAATTCTTTATCCACCAAGTTATCCATTACTCATTTTGCTACTATTTCCACTACCTATTTCAAAGGATTGTTGTGAGGAAAATGTTTTGTAAACCATAAAACCTCTATAGAAATGTGGGTCTTTGTTCAAATCATGGGACATTTGGGACAGTGTTATAGGGCAATGGACTTTGGATTAGGTAACTTGACTTCAGATTCTGTTTCATACTGTGTCCTGTCACTTAATCTCTTTGTACCTTACTTTCCTCATCTATAAAATGAAGGGTCTGGACTGAATTGTCTCTCAGGTCCCTTATAGTTTTAAATATTTAATTCTATAATTCCAAACTCCATGCTCATTTGTATGTACTCAGAAATGTCTTAAAAGAAGAAAAAAATCCACTAAAACTAGTCATATTGCCTTGATGCCAAAGAAATTAGTTTCAATTTATTAAAAGCACAATCAGCCAGGGAAGCTAGATGGCACAATGGATAGAGGGCCAGGTCTGGAGCTAGAGGATCTGGGTTCAAATTTGACCTCAGATACTTCTTAGTTATGTGTGCCTGGACAAGTCACTTAACCCCCATTGCCTAGCCCTTACCCCTCTTCTGCCTTAGAACCAATACATAGTATTGATTCTCTGATGGAAGGTAAGGGTTAAAGAAAAAAAGAAAAAAAAAAAAACAATCAGCCAGAGCAGCTAGGTTGCACAATGGATAGACTGCCAGACCAAGAGTCAGGAGAATCTGAATTCAAATCTGGCCTCAGACATTTCCTGGTTGTGTGGACCTGTACAAGTCATTAACCCTGTTTGCCTAGGCCTTGCCCTCCTCTCTTAGAGTTGTTACTAGGACATGTAAATTTGGAATTGGGAAGATGCCATTTAAAAGTATGTTATATATTTTCTATGGACATGTGGGAGACTTTGAAACTACATTTCCCATGATTCCTCATGGCAAACAGGAAGTATGATGATGTAAGAGAGGGGATAAATCTTCTGGGTGAGGAGGAAGTTGCTCTCTTAGCTACTAGCGGGCGATATGAAAGGAAAAGATGGCTGAGGCAATGTGAAGTCTTACAAGCGCGTGGTCTGATGATTTTATCTCTATCAGCATGGCTTTAATTAAACTACTAATTTATATTATTATATCAGTCTTTATCATTTTTAATCGTAACAATGATGGCAACCATACGAAGTTTGGAATTCGAATTCTCAATTTTCTAGATAGCCTAAGAAGAAGCCATGTGGTTCTGGGACCCAGAGTCTCAGAAACAATCTTTTTCCTCACCCAGTCCTCTCCCAATTTTCCCCAGCCTAGAGGCTGTTTTGCGGGGAAGAGAGACAATGGTTTTAATTGCTGCTGGGCTGCGAATTATTTTGCTCAATGCCCCGGGCCTGGTGGCCCTTGTGGACACTGACGGACTGCCTCACCTCGAGCCTTCCAGTCCCCCAGTGCCTGTGATCTCTGCTGCTTTTCCTGACTCCCCAGTGCAGACCATTTCTGTGGATCCGGAATCCTGAGATTTCCGAGGAGCGACCCAGTTCTGACTTGCCAAGATCTTCGGAGACTTCTGCCTCTGCTGCTTAGGATTTGGTATTGTCCCCAAACCTCACCCCACCCCAATCTCTTGGTAATGACCTGCATTCTAGCCCTCCACTTGTTTCTCTAAAGACCTAATTTAGGCACCCCCCACCCCCACAAGCTCTACACATGGGTATTTTCTACAAAACTGACTTAAGCTTTTCTCTAGCCCCGAGCCCATGACCTGATCCCATGTGGACCTAGCGTCTGAACCTTTAGCATTTACCCTTAATTGGGCCGCATGGCCTATTCACCCCCATACCTGCTCAGAACTTTGGACTTTAAAAAACCCCTTAAACTCAGCAGATCTCAATCAGAAGAACCTTAAATTGAGCCAGGGGTGGACTTTTAAACCTCGGAACTGAATGAGTTTTATTTCTGTTTTAAAGAGACTGTATCTTACTGCATTTTGCTAATTAGTTTTGTGAATTGATTTTTGTTTATTTCGTTGATTTTCCTGTTGCACTGAATCATTTTAAGTTAATGAAGTTTGTGGCTGCTAGATTAATTCTGTGATTTTATTGTAACTCCCAAATAATGAGAAAAATCTATTAGAACTGGTAAGTGGTTTTGACCAGCTTGTTAATCTGATACTCACATTATATTTCCTACACATTTTAAAGTTGTAAATTGCCTTAGATTTATAGAGCACATATCTTTTAAAATTTATTCTGTCTTGGTAATTGTATAGAACCTTGGAAGTTTCCATGCCTTGAGAATTAATTTGTAATTTTACAAGAGGTTTTTTTAACTTTTACTTTAAATCCTAAAGAATTGTTGTCTTAAATGATAAGCTTTTATATATTTTATTATAAGAGAAATTATTGCCTTAAATGGGTAGAAGTATAAAATTTCCTACCCGGGATTTTTTTTAAAAAACAGGAAGCCAAGGAGCTCCTGTATATTCTTATCTGAGGATAATTTAGACCAGAAGGTTTTTTTTTTCTAATATCAGATTTTGCTATGGAAGCAATAACAGAGTTTGTTGAGGAACTCTTAGCCAAGATTTAAAAGTTATAACAAGTATATGATTTTTAAACATCATTGTTTATTGTTTTAAAATGTGCTATTAGAAATTATGATACTCTATTTGAATGTGCATTGTGAATCTACTATTTGCAAGATCCATTTTCTCTCACAGAAACTCTCATTTTGGGGTAACATAACCCTTCTAGTTCTAAGCTATATATATATTTTTGATTTTTAAAACATTTTTTTAATTAGAGAAATTGATTTTTTCTTTTTCTCATCTTGTACTGGAAGTACATATATAATCATTATTTATCCTTTTTCTGATTCTACAGCGATATAAGCTTAATGCAAATACCTGAGCCTGAGACTGAGAATATGGGACTGTGATTTAATGCCTTTCTGTCTGATTTCAGAAAAAGGGAATATAAAAGCCGTTAATAGTGCTAAGAAAGCACAAGGTCAAAGAGACCTGACTGACTAAAAGATCTGCATGGATTGCATGAGTTCTATGCCAATACTTTAGGGCTTGGAAATTGGGGTTTGAGTCCTGGAGTCCCAGTCTTTTTTAAAACTTTAGAGGACATGGGTCCCCTCAACTTAAATTCCTAGGCCAGCACCTAATATTGGTTATTTATTTGGCTCACTTCCCTGAAAAGCTGATGGCAAATCAGATCAGAGAGAGACATTTCCCTTAAGTCCTGTCCCTAGAATGGGTTAATAGCCAACTGCTTAATTCATTTTCATTGGGCCTTGATTCAAAGGCCTGTTTATTTCCCCTACATTTTTTTTGCACATTTTACATTTCATTCACAAGTTAATTTTTTCTTCTTTTTTCTTGAATTTTATTCTTTGTATTTTGCCAATTGATTTCATACAACCCCTGTGACTCAGCCACTCATCCTTAGCTGACCTGAGATATGCTTTTCAAGGAAAAAAGGTGTGTTTAGAATTTACCTCAGGGGGATAGGATGTGTATTAAGTTTTTTTTTTAAATTCGATAATGTCAAAATATATGTATATTTAATTCTTTTAGGAGTAATTTCAGGGGGAAATGTATAATTCTTAGAAGAAAATGTATGTTTTGTAATCTATAATGTAAAGTTTAAATTCTTTTGAGAATAATTTCAGAATAAGGATCTTGCCATCTCCCCAGAATCCAGACGACGAACCTGTTTGGTGAAGACACCATGAAGATGTCTGAAAAGCCTTCACTGTACCATGAAGACCAAAATTTGAACCTTGGGGTGCAGTTAATTGAATTTATGGGGAGTTGAAATTGAGTCGAATGTATTGTTTTAATTGTACATGTTATGCCTATAGGGGACTGCCCCCAAATTGGTTTTTTGTCAATGCAGCTAATTTTATCCATTCATTCATCTATTTCTTTTATCCCCAAATTCCTGAAAATTAGAAGTTGTCTATGTTTACAGATCCAGCGAAGAAAAAAGGGCCAACCTTTTTTTTTTGCCAGATCTCAGGGGAAATTGTAAATTTGGAATTGGGAAGATGCCATTTAAAAGTATGTTATATATTTTCTATGGACATGTGGGAGACTTTGAAACTACATTTCCCATGATTCCTCATGGCAAACAGGAAGCATGATGATGTAAGAGAGGGCATAAATCTCCTGGGTGAGGAGGAAGTTGCTCTCTTAGCTACGAGTGGGCGATATGAAAGGAAAAGATGGCTGAGGCAATGTGAATTCTTACAAGCGCGTGGTCTGATGATTTTATCTCTATCAGCATGGCTTTAATTAAACTACTAATTTATATTATTATATCAGTCTTTATCATTTTTAATTGTAACAAACAGAAAGTAAGGGTTTAAAAAAATACCATACACCTAATTTGTTTGGCTGAACCAAAAGGTGGTTCATGAATATCAGATTAAGAACTCTTGATACAGAAGGTAGTGCTTGAATAAAGTATGAGTCATTAAGGCAGAAGAGAAGAGAGAATGCATTCCAGGCATGAAAGATGGGCAATGCAAAGGTTAAAAGATAGGAAATCTTATTTTCTGTTTGTCAGCATAGAAAGATAAGGTGCTCTTTCACATTCATAAGAACTAAAAGGGTACTTGGGAGTCACCTGGTTCCCCTTTCCTCATTTCACCAGTAGGTGAAGAAAGGGAAGATGTGCTTTGTTTAAGGACACAGCAATAAGTCAAATGCCTATGATTTTATTGTGAGGAATTTCCTTCACTCATGTAAATTGTAACTTCTCTGTAATTTATAGTTTTAGAGGGTTGTTTGAGATTTAGAAAGGTTATAGGACATGCCCAGGATCATACAGCTCTAATATTACTCATGGTAACTTTAATAATAGCTAGCATTTATATGACATTTTAAGATTTGCCAAGTACTTTAGATGTGTTATCCCATTTTGATCCTTTTAACAACTCTGTAAGATATGTATCATTATTATCTCATTTTACATATGAGAAAACTGAGACTGAGAAAGGTTAAATGTCTTGTCCAGGGATATACATATCTAGTGTCAGAGGTAGGATTTGAATCCAACTTTCTGACTCCAAATCCAGTGCTCTATCCACCAAGCTAGGCTGTCCCCATGTACACAAAATCACAGAACTAATAAGTATCAGAAGTAGTATTCAAACTCCGGTCTTCAAATTCATGATATAGTATTATTTCTATTATACCACAGTTTCTCATTTTGAAAATCAATAATAGAAAACATATTTCTTCACTTTTTAGGAAGGGATTTTGGGGGGTGGGGAATTTATGCAGAGAATTTATAGTAAAATAGTAAAAATATGATGGTTCTCTTACCAGGTAGAAACTTCTTGGGGTGTGTACTCAACTTTTGGCAATGGGTCTCCACTTAGGAAACAAAAGAAAAACAAGTTCCTTAAATAATTTCTTATTTTTTTTTGTTTTAAATTACAACATCATCCAATTCATTAGAGCTAAGATTTTATATCTATAAAGTTCAAAGGGCATTGTAGTTGCCAGCTTTTGCAAGTCTTTAATAAGCTGTGACTTCCATGATAGTGCTTTGAAATTTCAAGACTCACAGGGTTAATTCTTTCCCCAATTAACAAAAGAAAGAAAAAGCAAAACCATAACACATATTCATAATCAAGCAAAACAAATGTTCATATTGACCATTTTTTAAAAATTTGTCTCAGTTTGCATCTTCAATCCATTACCTCTTGATAAGGAGTATTTCCTTGTCAATCCTTTGATTAAATGTAAAATGCTTAGCATAATGCCTGGCGCTTAGTAGGTGCTAATAAGTGATTATGCCCTTCTCCTTTCTCTAGAATCATGTTTAGCCATTGAATGAATCAGAGTTCTTCAAGTCTTTTAAAGCTGTCATGACAATGGTACTATTATTGTATACATTGCTTTCTTGGTTCTGCTCATTGTATTCTGCATTAGTTCATACAAATCTTCTCAGGTTTCTCTTTTTTTATATAACATTAAAAAAATTTTTAAACCCTTAACTTCTGTGTATTGGCTCATAGGTGGAAGAGTGGTAAGGGTGGGCAATGGGGGTCAAGTGACTTGCCCAGGGTCACACAGCTGGGAAGTGTCTGAGGCTAGATTTGAACCTAGGACCTCCCATCTCTAGGCCTGGCTCTCAATCCACTGAGCTACCCAGCTGCCCCTCAGGTTTCTCTTAAGCAGTGATCTGCAACCTTTCTTATAGCAATATTGTATTGTACTACATTAATATAACAGAATTCATCCACACATTCCCCAGTTTATGGATATTCTCTTTGCTAATACTCCTTTGCCACCACATGCATACACACTGTTACAATTAACATTATCTCAAGAGACTGATTTTGATGTAAGAATATAAGTTTATTGATCATATCAGCTTTATTGGTTATGCAATCATCATAATTGCCAAAATGATATAGGTCTCCATGGTCATCTCTTATGACCAGGGATGACCTGAACTGGGTTAAGTCACCTAATAAATAGATTTTTTGGAGCTTCCCTTGATCATCCCTAGACATCTTTAACTGGTGATAGCTGATTAAGAGGTAGTCCATCAGACCCTTAACTCTTCCCCAAACTGCCAGGTGAAGTTTTGCAGGTATGCCAGAAAAATCTTTATCTCCTTTCTTTATTAACCAAATTCTGTAAAAAAGGAAGACATTCTTTGGGATTCTCAAGGACAAAGAAAATTCAAAAAGCATCAGAGTAGAAGATATCTCTGACCCAGATCCTAGACCCAGAAATACACAGTAATTCTCCATTATATATGTATATATATAATATAATACAGTATACAAAAAATAAATCCTCACAACAGAAAAAGCTGCTACAAATGTGTATGTATCTATATATGAGTCCTTTTTTTTTCTTTTTTGAATAGCACTGAAATCACTGAATCAAGCATTATGCACAGCTTAGTAACTTTGGGGGTATCAGTCTAAATTGCTTTCCATAATAGCTGGACCAATTCAGAACTCCAACAGTTTATTATTGCACCTTCTTTCTCTCAGTCCCTCCAGATGTCATTAAAATTTTTTGCAAAATTTTCCAATATGATGGATATAAACTGAAACTGCAGAGTTGTTTTAATTTGTATTTCTCCAATTATGAGGGATTTGAAAATTTGTTAATATTGTTTTTCACCACTTGGGAACTTTTCTTGCAGTTTCATCATCAGACCACCAGATGGAAACAGAAAGATCATTACTAATGTAAGCTTGCCAGGAGATTAGAAATTTGAATACTTATCCAAAAACAACTTTTATTTTTTTTTTAAAGATCATCTGCTTAACTATCAGCTAGAATTTAAAGTTGTTTAAATGTAAGAACAAACAAAATGAAGGATGATAATTCCTTAAAACAACTCAAATAGAAATCCATCTTAAAATTAGAAAAATGCATCTTTCTTTTATAATTTTTTAGTTCAACTTCTTGCTTTTACTCTCATCCTTCCCTTAGTCCTATAGCACGTTTCCAACACTGGGACTTTCTTCAGAAAGAGCTTTGGGATTATTTGGCATCAAAATTCCCAGTAGCCACTGGTCTTAATTTAGAAGGAACCTTTCCATGCTTGCCTACCAAATCCAGGAGCAAATTGTTTGCTATGTGACTTCTTTTTCACTTATTGCTGGCGATTTCATAGCAGCATTGATTAGCAAACTTCTCTAAAAGTGGTTTCATATACAGAGTTGAAGGTGACTTACTCTCTGTACTTGAAAGCCAGTTCCATGATGTCAGCACGTCGTCTCCTATATTGCACGTCAGTGTAGCCCTACAGAGAAAGAAAAATCCATTAGGGGAGCCATTTATAAAAAAAAAAGACAACTAATTTTACAGCAAGGGATGTTTTCCTTTATAGAAATGTATTGAGGGGACAGCTAGATGGTTTACTGGATTGAGGATCAGGCCTAGAGGAGGTCCTGGGTTCAAATTTGATCTCAGAAACTTCCTAGATGTGTAACCCTGGGCAAGTCACTTAACCCCCATTGGCTAGCTCTTACTGTTCTGCCTTAGAACCAATACACAATATTGATGCTAAGAGGAAAGGGAAAAGTTTATATATATATATATGCATAATATATATATACATATTACATATAATATATTTATATGTAAATATAAATATAAACATAAGGAAAAATAAACTACACACACACACACACACACACACACACACATATATATATATATATATATATATATATATATATATATATATATATATA
>NC_058134.1:227213957-227256572 GCF_016433145.1 Gracilinanus agilis | reverse complement strand
GAGGAGTCCTATAAGCTAAGGAACTTCAAATCACTGTTTTGTTTTCTTTTTTGACTGTTGAGCAAGACATCTCTAAAGAACTGAATTTGGAGTCATGAATCTGGCTTTGTCTCTGGCAGTCAGCAGCAGTAGCAAATTTAACTTTTGATAACTCTATGGATGGTCTCGCTGGGGCAACTAGATGGTGCAGTGGATAGAAGACTGGACTTAGAATCAGGAAGATTCATCTTTCTGAGTTCAAACTGAGCCTCAGACACTTTCTAGCTATGTCCCCCTGGGCAAGCCACTTGGCCCTGTTTGCCTCAGTTTCCTCATCCATAAAATAAGCTGGACAAGGAATGGCAAATCACTCTAGTATCTTTGTCAAGAAAACCCCAAGTGGGGTCACAAAGAGTCAGACACACATGAAATAATACAATAATGACATAGATGATCTGCTTCAATAGACTTTAGGCTCCTTGAGGGCAGGAACTATTTCATTTTGATCTTTGTATCTCCAGCACCTATCGCAATGCCTGCCTCACATACAGTGTTTTAACAAATGCTTTTTGGTTGATTGTTCACTCTCACGGAGAGCCAGGAGCCCCTGGGTCCTTTCCAGTTCCAGATCAAAGCACACTAAAATAGCTTAAGGGCCATTTAAAAAAACCTAGAATTTAAAGCTATACTATATGTTGGAAATCACCTTCATTCTAGAGTGGAGAAAAATGAAAGTCAGACAAGGGAAGGAAATTGCTCAAAGTCTCCTAGATAGTAAAAGGGAAAGTTAGTATTTGGACCCAAGTCCTCTAATTCCAACTCCAATTCACTTTTCACTAGTATAACTTTGCTTCCTCTTATACTAAGGCTACGTCTATGTAGGATAAATATGGAATTGACTACTTTGGCTGAAAAGATGTCAATTAAGTAACACAATAGGCATAACTTTTTATTGACTGGCAGGAGGAGTGAAGGCAATGTTTTGCATCTGGGAATTTCAAACCACTAAAATTTTCTAAGAAATCACTCTATTTCCATGATGCAAAGGGCAATGGAGAAATGCATGGGGTGCAAGGCACATGGTGCATGTGAGGTAATAATATTTAGTGACTTAGAGGATATATTTGAGGAAATGTACAAATGGGAAAGGAGATGAGTTGGTCATGCAACATGACTAACTAGACAAACAATCATAGTTATGGGATTTTCAGAGCTAGAAAGCATTGTATGAAATAGATTATAAAATAATCAAAACTGATATTTGATATTGCTGTTGAATTCTAGAACCAAAGGTATTACCAGTATTCCAGATTCAGAGATCTTTAGAGATGTCTTACTTGCTATTCAGTAGCCATTTAGACCAACTGCGTTGGAATAAGAATCCTTTCTACAACATATACAATAAGTAGGGATGCAAACTTTGCTTATAGATCTGTGATAAAGGGTAACCCATCACATTTCAGGGCAACTTATTGAACTTTGGGGCTGCTCTAGCTGTTTTTAAAGTTTTCCCCAATATTTAATTAAATTTTGTCTTTTCTTCTATTCATCACTCTTAGTGTTGTCTTCAGACATCAAACAGAGCAAATCTAACCACTCTTCTATGGAATATGCTCCATTATTTGAAGATAGCAATCATATTTCACCTCCCTATCTACCACTGGACTTCTTTTCTCCCAGATAAATGTATACTGTTGTTTCAATTGATCCTCATTTAGTACAAACTGAAATTCCCTCAACTACAAAATGAAGGGGAAGCTGCTCCTTGAGGTCTTTTCCAACTTTAGATCTAGGGTTGTATGATCATAAGACCATTCAGATTACCTTCTTTTGCTATTTTCAAATTTGTCATTGTCCTTCCTAAATTCTAGAGTCTAAAATTGATGTTTTAGTGATTCACTCATAACCATAGAATGTTCTTGTTCATCCTTCATTTCAAAAAGAACCAAAGATATCACTGGAGATGACTTGCTCAGGAATTGGATTTAAGTGAGGCAGAGCTGAACAAAGTCATCAGCCTCACTCTTCCACAATCATCCAGTGGCAAGACAAAAGTCAGTACAACTGGCAATAGTCTGAGAAGCAGTGGATGACTTTGACATATTTGATGTCTGACTGATGCCCTTCAAGCTCTTCACATGCCCTGTTTCAGCCACCTTCATGACACCTGAAACAAATTGTTCTCATTCACCCATTCCCTTGGGGTAAATCTTCACATGCTTGGGGCAGACACCCTCCTAACTCACTGACAAGTGTTAAGCCTATTAGTTACCCTCAACCTATTTAACCCATTTGCCTAGACAGTTTTACCAAGGTGTGGCTGCCACACGTGCTATAGCTTCATGGAGCCACAGATGGGAGTTCAATGAAAAGTAGATGCCAGAGGTGGAAAAGCAGTCCTGAAAAGGACACAGCAAGCCATTATACCAGGGGTACTAGTGCTCTCTGAACACCTCATACCCCTTCCACATTCATAAAATGCAAATAATGCCTAGAGGAAAGCCTTTGGTCATGATGGATGGGCCTTCTGTTAACAATCTATGTGAAAGTATAAACAGTAATTGAACAGGAGGGAAAGGCATGGATGAATTGATATTGACACCATATTATTGATGAGATCACATTACATTTAAGAAAGAAATTATAGAAGTATATTGATTGGTGATATGCAGATATAGCCTCAAATAGATTTTATTTAAAATAGTATTAGTCAGCAGCAAAGCTCTTTGGAGTTTTGTTGCTGCTGCTATTGTTATTATTTTGTTTGTCTTTAAATTTTCTGCAGATAAATTTTATCTTTCTATTGATACAAATTTATGGCTTGATTATCTCACTTCACAAGATATGTAACTTGAGTCCATTGTTCATCAGACAGAGTAGTGATATTAGATCACCTATAGAGAATATGGACCACTATTATTAACAATTGTTAACTTTCCTTTGGAAAATGGAAACACCCAAAATGTTCTTGTTTTTCCTACAAAACATCTTGCAACGAATTGCTTTGTACTATACCAAGAAAACTGCTCTAGCCCTGGCCAGTGAATTGTTCTATTTAGCTAAGCATTGGACTAGGAAATTTTTGAGATTGATATTGTCTCCCTCTTTTGGTATACCAAGGAAACAGCCTCTTCCCATGCAAATGGGAATCTTGACTCCTTCCGTCAAAGAAATCTCTCTTCTTGGCTAATTACATCACCATAAAGAAGTTTGCGGGAGAAAGTCCTGTTTTCATCTAGGATGCCCTTGATGTGTTAATAGACAGTAGGACAATCAACTCATAGATAATAAGTAATAGAACCAGAATATGAATCTAAATGCTATAAATATTTTATAGAAATGAAACAGTAAGAGGGACTTGTGAAAAACAATGCTATCCACGTCCAGAAAAAGAACTGTTGGAGTAAGAATGCAGATGAAAGCAATGATTTATCACTTGTTTATTTGGGTATCTGTTTAAGAGTTTTGATTCTATAAGATTATTCACTTACAAATATGAATGATATGAAAACATGTTTGTGTGATAATACATGTATGACCCAGATTGAATTGTTTGCCAGCTCTGGGAGTGGGGAAGGAAGAAAGGAGGGAGACAATTAGATTATATAACTTTGTAAAACTCATGTGGAAATGTGTTATTAAAAATAAAAATAAATAAATATGAACTATAGAAAAAAAGAAATGAAACAGTAATCCTAGGGACTAGTATCACTGATGTGTTTTGTATTCTAGAATCATACAATGTTAGTGCTTAAGGGCCATTAGAGCTGATTTAGTCCAACTTGCTCATTTTACAAAAGAGAAAACTAAGGCCCAGAGATGTGGAGTGACTTGGGCATGGTCATGTTAATGTAAAACATAGAATGAGAACTCAAGTGTCTGGAATCTCATTTCCTATGATCTTTGCATGGACACTTCAACCCCTTCTCTGAGAGGCAATGCCACTAGTCCTTCTCTCTAAAGAAAGACACAATCTAGCATTTTGCTATCTTGAGCTCATTTGGACATTAATGGTTGTGTTACATTATCAGTGAAAATACTCCTTTAATTGCTCTAATAGACAACAATTCATCCATACTTTTTCGACTTATGCAATGCTTGTCAGAAGTGGGTCTCTTACTACCTGTGTGGCTTTGGAAAGGTCTGTAAAGATCTTGATTATGTACAAAATTGAGAATGTTAAACTAGAATCAAGGACTCTTAACCCTTTTTGTGTCATGAACTCCTTTGACCAACTGGTAAAATCTATAGATTTCTTCTCAAAATAATATTTTTAAATACACATAATAAAATACAGAGGGTTACAAAGGAAACCAATTATATTGAAGTAAAGATACATTTTTCCTATCCAAATTCAAGTTCATGAACCTGCCGAAATCTATCTAGGGACCCCTTGAAAATCGACTGGTTTATTTCTAAGGTCCATTCTAACTCAAAATCCTCCTACCTTTGGAACTAAACATTTTGCAACATAGCAAGCTCAGATCATTTTTCTTAATCACAGATAATTTACTTACCAGGTTTACACCAAGTGTAAAAAGCATCTTTGTCTAGATGAATTATACCCTATAGAGTATATAGTAGAAAAAGCATTGAACTTGGAACTAAGAGACTTGGGTTTCAGACCTAGCACTGCCATTGACTAGTTTGTTAGCTCAGATAAAGTTGCTCAATGTCTCTAAGCCTGAATTTTCACATCTTTAATATGAGGAAAGTAATAACATTTATATGGTGTTTTAAGTTTTGCTTTACACTTACTATCTCATTTAAGCATTATAAATCCTATCCTAAAGTGTCCTAATTCCTCTCCACCCTCCCCACATCACAAAGGACATCATTGGGGAGGCCAAAATGTTCATTTAAATCAGTGGTTCCCAAACTCTTTTGGCCTACTGCCCCCTTTCCAGAAAAAAAATATTACTTAGCGCCTCTGGAAATGAATTTTTAAAAAAAATTTAATAGCAATTAATAGGAAAGATAAATGTCCCTGTGGCCATCACTGCTTTCCTGAATCACTGCAGCACCCACCAGGGGGTGGTAGTGCCCACTTTGGGAATCACTGATTAAATGAAGTCTTTCCTGTTTTACCTCTCTGTTCACAACTTTCTGGAAGTAGCATTCACACTATAATCTTCCAACATTCATTCTATAACTTCATATAATGCTCTCCTGGTTCTACTCACTTTACTGTTCATGATCTCATAAAATTCTTTCCATGTTTTTAAAAATTCAGTCGCTGCTATAATTTTATGGTTTCTTTTCCTTTTCCTTTTCCCTCCCTCAACTTGGGAAACAGCAGTACCATTGCTAGATCTAAGAGTTTTATAACTCTCTGGGTGAATTCCAAATTGTTCTCTAAAAAGGTTGGATCAGTTCACAGCTCCACCAGCAGTGCCTCAGTGTCCTTGTTTTTCCACATCCCCTCCAATGTTTCTCACTTTGCCCTTTTGTCATTTTAGCTAGTCTGGAAGGTGTGAGTTGTTTTGGTTTGTATTTCTCTAATCAGGAATGATTTAGAAACTTTCTTTCACATATCTATTTATGACTTTGATTTCCTCATCTGAAAATTGCTAGTTCATATATTTTGCCCATTTATTAATTGGGAGATGGTTCTTATTCTTATAAATTTGACCAAGTTCACTATATATTTTCAGTGTGAGTCTTCTCTCTAACTATTAAGTATCTGAGCTGAGATCTGATCTCAGAGTTTCTTCTAGTCTCTACACTCTATATACTTCTTCAAGCAGCTTCTAAGCCCTGTACTTCCTTTCTTATTGGGGCTATGAAATAACGCTTAAGACTTTGAGACTTGGAGTTAGAAAGCCCTGGTACTTAGCCACTCAGATAGTATCTTTGATCCTTAGTCTCTTACTCTATCTCTGCTTTAGGTTCCTCATTCATAACATAGAGCTAACACCTGAAATGTCTGTCTGAAAGAGTTTTTGTGAGGATTACATGAGATAACATATATAAAGTCTCTAGGATGTTAAATATAAAAGGAGAATCATAAGGTAGTGAATTGTACCCAGCCCATTTTTACTCTGAGCCTCAATGAAAAAAAAGAAGGAAAAAAACATAACCACAATCATAATGATAATAAAGATTTAAGAGGGAGTGTTTGACTTACTGGGTGATCTTGGTTGAAGTTGGGTTCAAACTTTGTTATCAAGTGATGGCATTTGTCAAGATCTCGAATCTTCTTTGGGAACCAGGGGACTGTAAGGGAGTGAAAAAAAAGGTAAAAATTATTTCATCAGAAAGAAAGCAAGGTTTTCTAAATACACAAGATAAAAGTCCCAGAAAGTAGTGTTCTAAATTTCCAGAGACCTGAAGCTTATGGATAATGTAAGGCTTAGATGACCATATTGCTTCTTTTTTATGCTCCTAAACTTACTACATACCTATCCTTTGAGATTACAGGCTTCTTGTATTCAGGAAAATAACTTATATAAACTGGAGCCTGTGGGCTCTTATTATATTCCCATTCACTCTTTTTTAGCCTTGTGTGTTCTTCATATGTTTTCTACAGGTAAATCTTGTTTCTTTGGGAAATTCCCAACTGGAACCTCCAAATAGTGGTTTATATCTTCCTGAGACAGGGAGTTGATGTCTTGAACAAGAAACTCAGAATATTTTGGACTTCAACCAGGTCTAATGCTGTTTCAAATATCATCTCTCTCTCTCTCTCTCTCTCTCTCTCTCTCTCTCACACACACACATACACACACACACACACACACACACACACACTTTGTTTTGAAACTCTCTAAATGCATTCATCATTTAATGTTTTATATCTGTGTTTATATCTTATCCTCTCCTATATTATAAGTTCCATGAACAGGAATTATAATTAAACTTTGTACCTCCTCATTTTCCCCTATCCCTCAAAACCTAGCACGGTACTTTAAAACTCATATCTAGTCATTTTTTTGCTTCAGGGGAAAGATATTGAAATGCCTTCAATTAAATGTTTTAAGACAAATTAATTTGAAGGAGGATGTGAAATATCATCTGTTAAGAAGCAGAGGGAAATAGATACTCCTGGAGATATACCTTTTGAGTGAAAATACTGAAATAGAATAGGGCGGACTGAGGAAGAACTTATCTGGTTTATAGTTTTGTGGTGAAGGAAGCAATATGTCTGCTCCTTATTTTTCCTAATAATTCTTGCTAACTAGCTATTCTCAGTTGCCCCCACTCTGCTGAAAGGCTGTAAGTATCATCAGTGATCTCCATATGTTTATACCCTGGGAGGTAAACCTTAGTTGTCAAATCCAAATTGTGCAAAGTAGACACCTAATAAATGTTTTCAGAATTACGGAAGATTGTATCTGTGATAGGATCCTAATAACAACAGAGATATTAAAAAAATGTTCTTTTAACTCTGAGTCTCGCATTGCCTACCTGTGCTGATGGAGAAAAGTACAGAAGCCCTACCTACCTTTTTCTTCCCAGAGAATTTTCACATCCTCAGCCACTTTCCTCAAGGAACTGATGAGTAGACTGATGTCTGATTTATGGATTTCACATTTCATAAAAACTTCCAGATGCTGCAAAGTGTTTTTGGCTTTGGGGGCAGGCCTGGTTTCTAGATGGTGGATTTTAGCTTCAAAAGACTGAAAAGAGGGGGAAAACTGTTGAGAAATTCTGATAGTTGAAAATAATAATTCATTTAACAAATAGGCTTTTATACTTTACTAGGAAGTTTTTTTTTAAATTATCCATTCAGGTAAAGTTTGAAAGAATTCAGGCTTCCTGCAGCTCCCACTCCTATCGAGCCTCTCACCAAAGTTCTTACACCTGCATTTTCATTTTAAAATAAAATAGAATTATCAGAAACAGTTTAAATCCTGTTCTCTTTTATCTGAAAAAAAAAAAAGGGTTACTATTCTCTCCCTTCCCCAAGCTAACTTTGTGAAAAAATGGAGTCATCATGCATACAATAGGATGCCATCAGCACTTAAGAAAGAAAGCAAGGCTTTCTAAATACACAAGATTAAAGTCCCAGAAAATAGTGAAATAAATTTTCAGAGACCTGGAGCTTATGGATAATGTAAAGCTTCTCCATTGACCTCTCTCACCTCTAGGCACTTTAGTCAGTAGTGACACCAAAACTCCATTGTCCATTCTCATGGACCAGAAAAAAAGTGCTCCACCTTAATATAAATGAAGAAGGAAAAAATCTAAGGTAGTTAGTCTCAGACAGTTTCTCTGGAAAAGAGCTCTATTTCCAAATTGGAGGGAGAAGTGCATTTTCTTTGTTCTCCACTCCTTTTCTCCCAAAACATTCAAGAATAAGCATGGGATCCAGCAAAGGAGCTTCCTATGTTCCTGAATTCCAATAATTATGGGATGGAAAGCATATCCCTACTGGGAATCTCATCCAAAAGAAATTAATTCCCCAAGTGACCAGACCATTCCAGACAAGCATCATTCCCTGCCTCTTGAAGGCTTGAAAAACATGTTGGTTTTTGTGGTGACATTTGACCAGGATTTTTGTGGTGACATTTGACCAGAGAAAGAGATGAAGGAGCAAAAATGTCAAGGTAGCAAATGAAGAAGCTTGCTATTGATAGCAGAGATGACTGGGAAAAGAGACTATATTTGGAGAAAGGATAGACAAAGGAAGTTAAAGGATAATAATTGTGATTTGTTGACGAAGAATAATGGAAATTAGAAGGAATTCAAGAGGAGGAGAAAATTGGAGTCCAAGAGTTTAATATTCTTCAAGGTCTATGCTAATTAGCACTTTTCTACAACACAAATATGGGCTCCCTTGAACAAATTTCAGTGAAGATTTTGTAGTCCCTCTAAGTGAAAATAAGCAATACCTCAAAGACTTGAGCAGCCCTTGATAAACTGGTCTTCCCAAGGGAGAAGAGTACAGTCATCTCTGTTCTGCCTTCTTCTCCCTCACATTTTTCAGCCTGGCGATGAGTACAAGGGCTGCCAAACTCCTTCTCCATGCTGCCCTTCTATTCTTCACTGCCTCTCCTGGATGGGAAGGGAGAAGAATCAGAGTGGGAAACTTCAGTCTTCATGGAACTGCAACACTTCAGACTTCATCCAAGAGACCCAGAAGATGATCCAAGAGAAGAGAATCTGATGAAAATAGAAGCTTTTCCAGCTTCCTTGCCCCAGCTTGTTTGGATTGGCTGGGCCCAGCCCTGGTGGGAAGCTAGAAGGTGAGGTCTGTCCTTGGTGCTGAAAGGGAACTGGTAGTGGAGAACAGAATTTATAAGTAGCTAGCCCCCACCCTGACCTACCCAGAGCCAGGCTGCAGTGGGAGGTGGGGCTTGAGCATCATTGCTTTGATCTGAAACTTTCTTTTCGCGTTTGTCCCTTTGCATCACCTCCCTTTGAGATCTCTGGGCTCTCCAACTTAAAAGAGATAGGCAATTTGGACTGGTCCTCCCAGACCCAATTAGCATTTCTTCGATCCACCCCCAAATCTTGTTCCTTTTAAATACATGAAATAGAACAGATTGATATATTTAAACACATAAAAGTAATGCCGCCATTATAATATAAATCATTTAGCATAGAAATGCAGTTATCAGAATATTAAAATATATTTTGCAGAACTCAAATTAACAACATTTTCTAAAAAGGGGACTGTTGAATTATTTCAAAGGATTATTGGATTCAGTGTAATCTAAATCAATTAAACAATCAGCTACTGAATGCATACTACATACCAGATGCTGTACTAGGTGGAAAAAGATAAAAACAATACAATGTTCAACATAAATTTTGATCTGGAAGGAATTCTCGTCTAGTCTATCCCCCTTTCTTTTCCAGATTAGGAAACTGAGTCATGGGGAGTTTAAGTAATTTGCTCATGGTCAAACAGGTAAGCAGGCAGAGACAGTATTCAAAACATTATAAGATGTGTTTTTTACTTCTCTCCAGACCCATCCACAAGCTGCACTGCTTGGTGCTCAGGAAATGGTTAGTAGCCTTTAAAATGTATCACGAGCAAATAGAGTATTTGTTGACTGCCTGTGTTCCTAAAAATTAAAATCATTTTTTTTCAGAAACAATTCCCTGAAAGTCACTTCAGACTTGCTTCTCAGATTTAATCCTGAGAATGGGCCAATCTTGATTTGTGTTTTATTGTTGTGGTAGTTTGGGTTGTCCTTGATCACCAAGTATTCATAGTCGATTTCCCTTTGGTCTTAACTTTGTGTCTGTACTTTCTACACCTTATGTATACCTAAGACCCTGCACTCTGGGCAGTATTAAGCTGGGAAAGACATTCTTACTTACTGGTATGTCCCAGACTGAAGCATTGAAACTAACCCTTTTTTCCCTGTTGTGATTGAAAAAAGAAGTCTCCTTTTTTTTTTTTTTTGATGTTGGAGGGAGAGATGGGAACTAAAATGTAATTATTTATACTTGTTCATTTGCAATGCTCTAAAGTAAGAGTTTTTTACTTGAGATCTGTGAATTTGTTTTTTTTATGTATTTTGATAGCTATATTTAAGTCTAATTGGTTTCATTTGGAGTCCTGTGTATTACATTTTATGCATCCAATAACATTTTTCTGACAAGGGGGTCCTAGGCTTCAACACACTGACAAAGAGCCATGAGACTTAAAAAATATTGAGTCCCTGCTCTAAGGCAATGTTGACTTGGGAATTTTTTTTTAAATGTCACTGTCTCATATTAAGAAACTTACTCTATATTCCCAAAATGATTCATTGTTAGAAATAGGTATATCCCAGGCTTAGCTTCTTAATTTTTGAAAGGGCATGATTTAGAGCTGCACAAGTGAACATTTTTCTGTTCCAAAGGTAAACACAAATAATACCATAGTGTTTGTTGGGGTGAGGGCAGAGTTGGAAATTAAGAGAGGGTAGTTTCCCTCAATAGCAAGTAGAAACATTACCTTTACATTTGCTATTTTTTTGTTTTTTTTCAAGAAGAGGAGAGTATGTTACAGTCTCTCCTTCTAAACCTTGGCTTTTTTTCATTCTCTTAAATTAGTTCATTTGCATGCATTTCTTATCAGTATTCTTATCCTTCTCATCTTGTTATTGCTGCCATTTTGATAATTAACAAATATTTATTTAGAACCTACTGTGTGCAGAACACTGTGCCAGGCTCTGGGGGAAAATATAGCATTGAAGTAAAACTCTACACTTCCCTAAGTCAGCATTCCACTGGCAATAAAATTTCTCTTTCACCTTAATTGTGTCAGCATTGAATTTTGTCATCGTTTATTGTAGTTGCCAATTTGAGTATTAATTAGGAAAAAACACTAAACCTTCTCCCATAAAACTATAGTATAAATTCTCCAGGTTCTTATATAAAATTATACCAGAGAAGAACAAGCTTTATTGGGTCCTACTAAATGGGAAAAATTCAAGACCAATTTAGCTAAATCTGTGAGACTCCTTGTTGTTAGCAGTGGGGTGCAGTGTTTGCCCCACCATTGTCAAAGTATCTGCTGAAAGACTACCATTCCACTCTCCCAAATGACAGAGGGCTTTCATTGGAAACCCAAAATGAACTTGAACCAAATTGAACCAAATTGAAGCCCAAAAATGGCTCTCATGCCAATAAAAATAGAGATATTTGATGTATGGAAGCATTAGCCATTGCCAATTTAGCATAATCTTATCTTACTCCCAAAACAGGCTCATTCTCACTGCAAACTGTCTCTGTGGCCAGGAGACAGAAGGAGTTGAATTTATTTGACCTACAAATGAAGCTTCATCTTATAATATGTGATACTAATGAATGAGGAGGGGGAAGCTCATTCCTGCTACTCTTTACTTAAGATGAAACATCAATAAAATGAACTTTGTGGTCATTGTTCATTTTTAGTCATGTCCAACACTTCATGACTCAATTTGGGATTCTCTTGGCAAAGATATTGGAGTGATCTGCCTTTTCTACATTTTACAAATAAATGGGTGCATTTATCCAAATATGAGAGCTAAATTTTATATCGTGCTTTTAAGGTTTTCAGAGCAATTTATGCATATTATCATTTTTGATCCTTATAACAATCTTGTGAGATTAGTGTCATTGTCCCCATTTTACATATGAGAAAACTGAGACTGAGAAAGGGTAAATGATTTAGAGTAAAACAATTAGTGACTTTGTGAGAAAGGGATTAGAACTCATGTTTTCCTGACTCAAGGTCCACCATTCTATCCTCCACTTCACTTAGCTGCCTTAGAAGTTGATATGTCTACATTATGATAACATTTAGATTACATATAGCCCAGGCAGAACATTGGCAGTCTTAGACGAGAAACTGCAAATTTCAAATCATCCCCAGGAGCATTTATTAGAAGACAACTATGTGACAAACCCTTCACTGGGAAGATTTGTTATTCAGTTGTGTTCAAATTTATCTGACCTGCATAGACTTTGTTCAAGGGGGTTTTCTTTTTTGTTGTTGTTATAATTAGTTCATTTGTTGGTTCTCTAGAGTTTTCTTTTTGTTGTTGTTGTTTGCTAGCAACTTTGTCATTTTTTGCTCTATTTTTTCATTTTTCATTTTAAATATTTTCCCATGTTTACATGATTCATTTTCTTTTCCTCCTCTTTTCCCTCCCTAATCCCCAAGCTGACAAGCAATTCCACTGGGTTATACAAGTGTTAACCCTTGATACCTATTTTTGAATTATTCATTTTGGCAATAGAGAATCTTTTAAAACCCAAACCCCAAATCATATACCCATATAAACAAATGTTAAGTCATATGTGTTTCTCCTGTGTTTATACTCCCACGATTCTTTCTCTGGATGTGGATAGCATTCTTTCTCATAAATCCCTTGGGATTGTCCTGGATCATTGCATTGCTACTAATAGTAAAATCCATTACACTGGATCATTCCACAAAGTTTCACTTTCTGTGTACAATGTTCTCTTGGATCTCCTCATTTCACTCTACATCAGTTCTCCATGTGATTTTCTTGACAAAGATATTGGAGTGGTTGGTCATTTCCTTCTCCAGAGTATTAACATTTTACAGATGAAGAACTGAGGCAAATAGGCATTAAGTGACTTGCTCAGGGTCACACATCTAGTAAGTATTTAAGGCTGGATTTGAACTCAGATCTTTTTTACTCCAGGCCCAGTGCTCTCTCCACTGCAGCAATTAGCTTCCCCTAAATAAATAGGAGATACAAAGGCAAAAACCCAACAACTCTTACCCTTTGTGTACTTACATATTGGATTTAGAATCATAGATTTAGAGTTACATGCTACCTCAGAGACTGTTAAGTTTAACCTCCTCCTTTTACACAGGAAGCCCAGAGACATAGAGACTTGCCCAAGGTCACAAAAGTAGTGGGAAATAGAAGAGCTAGGATTCAAACCCAGGTCTTCTAACTTCAAATCCAGAACTCTTTCTGCCTTAACAACATTGCCTCCCTGAGCAGATCTCTAAATTCTAAAGTTCAGTGAGGCCATTTCATTTAACTTACCCTTGCATATTTTCCCTTGGCTTTCTCTTATCTCATTTGCTAAAATATCCTTGATTTCTTTCTTTCTTTTTTTTTTTAACTTTCAGGTGAAATGCCAGACCCAGAAATTTAGGGGGATGTCTGAACCTGTCAATTTACAAATGATCTTTTTGTTGCTGAGAATTTACAGCAAATTCTGTTCTTAATCCCCACCCCTACTTACCTTTTCCTTCCTTCATGGATTAGTTTGTGGAAGGTGAGTGCGCTGTCCAACGTTCTGAGAGTTTTGCAGGCCAAATAGATACTTGCAGAAGCAACCATCCAATCAAATTTGCAAAATTTGTCTCCTTTCCAGCCCCAATAAGCCACCTTCCAGAGTTCCCCAGTAAGGCTCCCCTCACTAAAAAGGATTTCAATCTCTCCTTTTGTCTCCTTTCTTCCCACTGAGCAAAGGAACCCATTATATAATATTAGTCATCTTTGGACATTAAAATTGATTCTCTCTGTTTCTAGCATGGTGATGGCTGGAGTCAAGGAGGTGATAACAGAATCAAATGGATCTTGCTTCCCTAGTGAGAAACTGAATCCTGTCTTCCATGAATCAATGTAGTTTTTGGCAAATTGTAAATACAGTGTGGAAAACCATTCAGAGTGGAACTCAGAGATTTACACTTTTTTTTTTTAACATAGAGAAGGTTTCAAACATGTAAAGTGCTGAGCTTGTTTTCCCCACCAGGAGATGGGAATTCAGGATATCTCTACTTACAAAATGGGTATCAATAGAGAAGGGCAGGTGTTCTGGGAACATTTTGGAGAGATCAGCAGCCAGGACATGGAGAGAGTAGACTTGGTTTCCACAGCTCTCTGTTTAGCCATTAAGGCTGATATGAGGGAAAAGTGACTTGCTATAGTTGAGCACCCATGAGGTTGGAGTGAGCAAAGATGTCAGAGATATTGGATCCAGTCCTGCCTCTCCTCCTTACTGATTTAATCACTTCCCCTCTGAATCTCAGAGAGTTGGACTAGATGACCTCTAAGGTCTCTTCCAGTTCTAATTCTGGAATCCTAAACTATGATAGATTCAAGGAAGGCTTAATTACCTTCTGCTTTAATTTGTTTCTAGGGGAAAAAAATCAGCCCACCTCACTCAAACATCTTCCTGAATCCAAGACTAGCTTTCTATCCACCACTAAATCATTCTTTTTCCTGTGTATATGTTGTTCAATTGTTTTCAGTTGTGTCCTGCTCTTCGTGATCCCATTTGGGGTTTTCTTGGCAAAGATTTTGCAGTGGTTTGCCATTTCCTTCTCCAGTTAATTTTACATATGAGGAAACTGAGCCAAACAGGTTTAAGAGACTTGCCCAGAGTCACACACCTAGTGTCTAAGGCCAAATTTGAACTCACAAAGATGAGTCCTTCTGACTCAAGGTCAGACACTCTTATCTACTGCACTATCATAGTGTACAACACACAGTACATGATGCATACTAACATTCATATATATTATCATAAACATATAATATGTATAAAGTAAATATAAAATGCCTTTATCTTTCCCTCACAAAGGATATTTTCCTACAGTTTATTTATTTCTGTTAGTCTCCTTGCTGTTTTCTCATCATTCAGATATTTAGTGTCCTTTTAGGTATGTTTGTCAACCTGATCCACTTTGGACACACTCTTCCTGTCACCCATTTTGGGGAGTTAATCTGATGCTACTTCTATCAACCTCCCATTGCTCTATATGTTGTAGGAGAAGGAATTTGTAGATGACTTTATATATATCAAATTGGGGTAAACAATAGTCTCACTTTTTTAAACTCTTACTTTCTTAGTATCAGTTCAAAAACAGAAGAGTAGTAAGGGTTAAGGGTCAGATATCTAGGAAGTGATTGAGGCCAAAAATAATTTTTAATTTAAAATTTAACTTAACTAAATTATTTTTAAAAATATTATAAAATAAATTAATTAATTTAAAATTTAAAATTTTTGCTTTTGGGGGCAGCAAGGTGGCTCAATGGATGGAGAGCCAGGCCTGGAGATGGGAAGTTCTGGATTCAAATCTGGTCTCAGACACTTCCTAGCTGTGTGACCCTGGGCAAGTCACTTAATCCCCTTAGTCCTTACTGCTCTTCTTCTTTGAAACCAAAATAAAACATTGACTCTAAGATGGAAGGTGAGGGTTTTTAAAAAATTCTTACTCTTGCAGTGACCCCTTTGTGGACCTGCCCAGTAGATCTATATGCAACAGCTGTTCAACCAGATAAGATGAACAATACCTACTCTTCCAGGGAAAATATGCAACACTTTCTCAGATAAATTATGCCCATTGCCTGAACCCTGCTGACCACCAGCACTAACTTAGTTGTAGCAATAGATAATGTGACCCATGTGACTCACTGAGTTGCATTCCTAAGAGGAACTGCTGCATATGGCTCAATTAAATTTTGAGATTGAACTTATGAGCCTTGAAATTTCCCATAGCTGATTCTGAGGGTCCTTTGCCCAGCTTTTCTTTTGCTGCAAGAAGCAGGCTCCCCCTTATGTAATCTTCCCCTTCCACCATAATGTTCAATGAGACTTATTTTTGCTAACTCTTTATGGCATTCTTGGTTCTGGTGCTCCTGTGATTTGGACTCAGGACTTCCAGGCATAACAGGTATTGACGCACTCGTCAAGGATAAGCAAGGGGTAGTGGCAGAGGGGTATTGTAGGTATTGAATGAAGTCACTGTGTGCATCTCTTTTTAAAAGTATTTTTCCCTATTAAAGGAGTGTTGAGCATGTGTGTTATGTGGATAGGTAAAGGTAATAGTGATAAATGACTATGTTTTTTTAAAAAAATAAAATTTTAAAATTCCTTTTTTATAAAAGCCATTCTCAATGGTTTGAAGGGACACAAAGAAAAGATGTCAGTTCTTCTTGATATCTTTTCTCTTGAAAATAGTTTATTTACAAAACATAACCTTTGTCCTTTAAGATGATTTTTTTTCAACCAGGATGAACTACAGACATCAAAAAAATTATAGTTTAAATTCCCTGATCAGCAATAAATGCTAATGTCATGCAGATAGAAATCTTTATCATTTCATACATTTTTTGTTATAAAAAGTATTATCGAGCACCCAGAAAATGATTGCTTCTGTTGCTCAAAGAACACTCATCTAAGACATTGCAATCAAATCAAATTTCATACAGTGGAAAAGAACTGGGGACCATTTAAAAGACATCCATAAAATTTGGATGAGACTGTCTGCTCCAATGGAAATAGCATTGACTCTGAAGTCAGAAGACCTGGGTTCAAATACTGCACTGGTGTTTACTCTGCTTTGATTTTGGGCAAATCACTTCATGGTACATTAGTCTCACCTTCCTTATCTGTAAAAATTAGGAGATTGGACTTGATGGCTTCAGAAATCCCTCTGAGTCTATGTTCCTGTGATCTATCTGCCAAAAATAGAACCTTTCACCCCATCAACATGGATATTCTTTCCAATGTTACAAATTACAAATTACAAATTCAGAGAAAACATTTCATTCAGAGTGTAATATTTTAAATAAAAAATGCATGTAAAAGACTATTTCATTTCAGTTACCAAAAATATATTAAATGAAAGGCTAAAAATCATTTATTAATGAAATGATATACAACAAAAAATAAAGATTCAATTATATAGCACAGCTACCTGAAGCTTAAAATCTATAATTATCATGACTGATATTTCTATAAATATAATCATTAGAACCCCATAACAACTTTTCCCACATGGGTCTTACTCTGTAGATAAAACATGGGTTACACAGGGGTTCTCTATCTGTAGATAAAAAACATGAGCTTCATAAATGTTAATGGATTTTCCCAGGATCATACAGTATAAGAGATGGAATTCAAACTCAAGTTCGCCTGTCTCAAAGTCGAGCCTCTTCCAACTGCACAAAAAAGGCATTGATTCCCAATGTACTTATATGGTCTTGATTAAGTTTTTGAAAAAATGTTGTAAAAAGGACTCATGCATCTAATGAAGGAATGGAAGGAATTAACTCTCAGATCCTTTCTAGCACTGAAAGTTGGAAGATAAATTTAAAAAAGTATATATTTAGGAGACAAACTTAAACTTCACCTCTAGAACCAATGCCAGCCTCCCAGGTCTACAAAAAGAGTGAGGGGAAATGGGAAATTGGGTAGGAGCATGGACATCCTACTCTTCGATGTAGGATATAATGTTATTTAGTAAAGGCAATTTTAGGTTAAATGGTTCTGGGTCACTTGGGTGACTGTCTTTAGGTTCTATCAGTGTGATGGAGGCAACTGCTTGAAGATCTGTGTAGATCTGTATACATTTTGAATCAAGATTTTTTTTTAAAAATCCTTACCTTCCATCCTGGAGCAAAGTATTGGCTCCAAGGCAGAAGAGTGGTAAAGGCTAGGCAATGGGGATTAAGTAACTTGCCCAGGGTCACCCAGTTAAGACGTGTCTGAGGTCAGATTCAAACCCAGGACCTCCCATCTCTAGGCCTGGCTCTTAATCCACTGAGCCACCCAGTTGCCCCAGAATCAAGAATTTTTTGCAAAATAGAACCAAACCATTAGGATATCCAACAAAGGTGAAACTGATTTATGCTTTGGTTGCCACCACTATGGAAAGCAGAGAGGGGAAAAAGCCCAGCTGCCTTATTTTACACCCATTACAAGTTGTAAATAGTCTAGGACAAAAGCACATTTAACTTACACCAGAAGGGCCCTAAGAATGTTTTGATTTCTTACTGGAAAATCATACTCGATGAGGGGAAGGTCTCACTACTTTCCATAGGAGTATAGATAATAGGACAACGAAATGAGAGTGAGGCTATTTCAGGGGACTCCATGTAACATCATTTATTGAATGTATCTTCACTGTCTTCTGGAGTAAAGGAAGCATGATTTTGAAATGTGGTTTATTCAAGTAGGAAATTGTACCGGTTAGAATTTAATGCAGAGCCAGCAGGTTTGATTCTCATGGATATATACATATGCACACTCATACATGGATGCTGTGTGTGTGATCTTCACAGCTGAGTAGGACAAATCTTTCAGGAATGCATTATCAGGTGACAAACTAATAATAAACTAATAATAAAAGTAGTTTGTCTTTCCATGGCATTTTAAGTTTTGCAAAGAACTTTAGATAGCTTTTGCCAATTGATCCATGCAATAACAATAAGAAGCTCAACACTCGAGAGACAGTATGATGAAATGGTAAGATCACAGATTCTGGAATCAGAGGACCTAGATTCAAATCCATAATTCTGCCACTTATGCCTTTGTAACCTTGGGCAACGAACTTGATCTCTCTGGGATTTAGTTTCTTCATCTGTAAAAATGAGCAGATTAGATGAAGTGACCTCTAAGGTCCCTGACAGTTCTAAACTTAGGATCTGAGGAGCTAAGTATTCCCGATTCTCTCAATCCCATTTTTTTTAGTGCTCTTCCCTCTCCCTAAAATCCAGTGTATATTTTTTATTTACTTATTATCTGTATCAAATTTCTTATCCTCTTGATATCTTAAACAATACATTTCAGGAAAGATGTTTGCCTGAATTGATAGAGGACATTTTCTCACCTGAGATTTCTCTTTATAGGGAAATCACAGAATCAGTACCTCTCCCCTATGTCATGCCTCCCCCCATTGAATTGTAAGCTTCTTTAGGGGAAGGACTGTTTTGTTTTCCTTTTATCTCCAACACCTGGAAAATGGTAGATGCTTAATGAAATTGTTCTGAATCAAATTATATTTAACATATCCCTCATGTAAAAGATCAGGGAAACCAAAGCCAAAAGGTGAGGGAGAAGTGACTTCTCCAAGCTTGCACAACTATTCAGTGTGAGAGGTGGAATTTTATCCTGGACCTGTCACTCTTTGCAACTTTGAATAATATTTATCCTAAATTTATTATTGACTTTACTTTTTTGTGTGGGAGATCACTGTCAAAACTAGATAGGATAAAAATTGAATGATTTTCTCCAATCAGAGAGGATTCAAGAAAGACCAATAGGATAGAACTATGTGTGAGCTAATATATAGTCATTTAAAATTAAATGAAACATGTTTAGTTTTTGACTACTTATAAAATTGACAATTCTGATATTTTAGATAGCATCAATAAAGAATACTCTGATTTCCATGCACATTGGCAACAAGTTGATATTCCAAAATCTGGTACATATCTTCATTTTATTTTCTGAAGAGCACTGCAGAGGATTCCAAATTCACCTACAAAGCAAAAATACCACCAGCAAGTTAAAAAAGGTGTTAGTTATAGAATCTCTCAGTCCAATAACCAATTTCCATGCCAATAGAATTGGCTTTCAACCTACTGTTCTAAAAAAAGAGCTCAGTCTGGTTACTAGTTGGTAAACTGAAGCATGCTGGACTTCCACTTTCCTTGCTACCTTCTTTCTCAAAGGTTCAATGAGTCTTAGAACTACACGTTTTTAGAGTTTGAAAGGACTTTGCCATCACTACCATGAAGAATTAAAATCTAACTTTGAAATATGGTGCTGTTATCTCATCAAAACAGGAGGTCCTGCAAAAAATGATGTTCAAGGGCAACTAGGTGGCTCAGCGGATCTAGAGTCAGGTCTAGAGACACTAGGAGGTTCTGGGTTCAAATTTGGATTCAGACACTTCCTAGTTTATTGTGTGGCCTTGGGCAGGTCACTTAATGCCAGTTGCCTACCCCTTACCACTCTTCTGCCTTGGATTCAATACTTAGTATTGATTCTAAAATGAAAGGTAAGGATTTTTAAAAAACAATGATCAGAAACCTTCCATGTCTGCCCAATATTGTCTTGTCCATTTCCTTACAAAATGCTTCAATAAAGGGTTTTGCTTAACATACTGGATGTCTTTTTTAAAATTTCTCTTGACATTATAAGGAGAACAACGTAGAACTTTGACTGTTCTTCACTCTTGCCATGGCCTACTGCTTCTCTTGTCATGGAATTCCTTGGTGACATCCTTTACTCTTGTTCTGCTTTAGAGTTCTACTTTAGTTAAAGATTAATTAATGCTTGTTGACTTCACTTTGTGGCATGATCAACCCACCATGAGCCTCTTCATTGCCCTCTTTGGGATATTCATTTTTAGTTCTTTGGAAGCAATGATGTTCCAGGTCTCACTGACATGCAACCATACTAATAAATGTTAGTACATGGGATCAATAAAGGAACTCTTATGGTTTTCCATAAACAATCCAACCCTTTTTCTTCCTGTTATAGTATGGATCCAACTTCCAGTCAATCCAGATGGTCTATCCTGCATATATATATCCAGTATATATATATATATATATATACTTTTGGGTCAACTCAGAAGGATACACATCCAAACATATGTTGAAATATGTATGAAGCATCATTCAAATGATTTTTCCAATATGTCAATGGATGCATTACATATTTTACCCCATTCATGTGTTTTCAACTTGTATAATTAAGCCAGTGAGAAGGGTGCTCTATTTGGAGTCAAAGGACTTATGTTCAAATTTTATCTCTGCTGTTGACTGCTTATGTGACCATAGGCAAGCATTTAACCTCTCTGGGTCTCAGTTTCCTCTTCTATAAAACAGAGAGTTGGACCAGGTGACCACTAAGGTCTAGACTTATGATGTTATAACTCTTGCCCACGTCTTCCCATAAATACTCCACAGACAACCACTCAACAAACTGAACAGCTTCACCTAGGGTCCAGAGCAACATCTGTTATCCCTCCTTCTCCTTACACTTCCTTTTCTCTTCCTATATTTTGTAGATGAAATCTTTTACAGGAGGGAGACAGCATGCTGTAGTGCAGTGATTCCCAAAGTGGGTGCTACTGCCCCCTGGTGGGTGCTGCTGTGATCCAGGGTCAGCAGTGATGGCTACAGGTGCATTTATCTTTCCTATTCATTGCTATTAAAATTTAAAACAATTAATTTCCAGGGGCAATAAGTAATATTTTTTCTGGAAAGGGGGTGGTAGGCCAAAAAAGTTTGGGAACCACTGCTGTAGAGGATAAAGATCTAGCATCAGAGACAGCAGTCCTGGGTTCAGGACCTGCATCTTTAACACATACTGGCTTATGACACTAGGCACATCAGTTAGTCTTACAGCCCCATTTTCCAGCTCCCCACCACCACCAAAGTGTTCTTATTTATAGAACTGGTGCTGATCTCTCTTTTACTTAGGGAGTTCTATACACAGATGAAATCACAAAAATCTTTCCTATCACTTTCCTATCACTTCCAGCACCTATTACCAAATGGGAATTAACTAAGAGCTACTTACATCCATCATAAATCTGTCCACTGCTCTTGGGCCCCCCTACAATTTGGATTTTTCAGGGAATCTGGTGTTCTACTAATTGGAGCCACACAGCATCATGAGAGGATGCTAGTTTCTTTGAGATAGATATGCCTCATATATATGGGGGCAACTAGGGTCATTACCATCCTAGTCAAATTTCCCAAGTTTAATTCAACCTGATTTCCATCTCTTATTTAGTTCTAGGTCCAGTTCATCATCTCTCTCCAGTGCATGCCTAGGCTATGTTACTTAAGGACCTGCCTATCCTATTACATCTCTTAGTCCAGATGATAGGCATTTGTCATCCACTTGGTTTTTGTTGTTGTTGTTGTTGTGTTCTATCTGGCAAGTGATAGAGACCTCTTCTGAGTTGTCCTAGATGATAAGATCATAGAGCTGAAGCTGTCAGAGACTTTAGAGCATATCTAGTCCAGCAAATTCATTTTATACATGAGGAAACTGAGGCTTAGGGAGATTGACTGACCTGATCACAGAATCATAGTTTCATAACTAGAAGGGACATCAGGGGACTTTTAATTGATAGATGAGGATGCTAAGAATTTGGGAGATTTCCTCACCCTGAGGGAAGAATCCACATTTACTGAACATTGATTCAGAGAACCAAGAAGTCATTCAAATTCCCTGGTGAGTTTTATGTAAGGGAGTGGAAGTTGGGTCAGAGAGAGAAGAAATCCTTCAGGAAAGCATCTTCAGAGTCCAGCTATTGCCTACTTCCTAATGGTTCTTCTCCATGAGTTGATTTCAATGGGGTAACAGAAAAAGCAGGATGAATACAAGAGTCCTTGGACTGAATGATGTGATGCTTAAATTGTATGTGAAAGCCAGGCTAGATGGGAGATAGCAAAGTGATCATGGATTGACACTGGAAGGAAATGTAGAGATCAGGTTCAAATTCTTTATTTTCCAGAGGAGAAAACTGAGACCCAGGGGTTAATGCGACTTGCCTAAGATCATGCAGCTAATAACAATCTGAGATTTCAAACCCAGGTCCTTTTGAATAAAAGTTCAACGCATGATACCATCTATCTGCTTCTCAGTCAAACACTTTAGTCCAATTTCACTATCTTTCTTAATGTTCTACAAAGGGCTAACGTCCACCCTGCCACCTCCTCACCGCATATCTGCTCCTTCAGCTGCTAGCTGAGGAAAGAGAATCACAAGATTGCCATTACTTACAGCTGATGGAGTCAGCCAAAATTTTGAGCTGTTTAGTATTATCCAGAACCTCAATCCTTTGGGTATACGGGTCATAACGCACTGAGAAGGGTCGAGGAATTGTTGAGGCAAAAGCCCTGGAAGCAAAAACAGAAACTTGGGTGAAGGCCAAAATTTGACTGAAAGCATTTCTTTTAAAAATAATTAGCAGAGAAAATTCTTTCCAGTGTTTATTATGTGCTGTCACAACATCTCAATGGCTGCCCTCAATGGCCCCACACCTTGAAAAAAAGATCCATTTTTCCCAGGGGTTCTAAATCTAGGGAGTCCACACAGATCTTTCAGAGGGGTCTAGGAGCAGATTTCAAATGGTCTGTAAACTTGGATGTGGAAAAAATGCATCTTGGTTTTTATTAACCTCTAACTGAAATTTAGTATTTTGTTCCATTATGAAGGCAGGCAACAAACACTCTGAGGAGAGGTCCATAGGTTTCACTAGATTGCCAAAATGGGGGCTATGATAAAAAAAAGGTTAAGAGCCCCAACTTTTCACTGACATTGTGAGAAACCAGACTTACCTCACTTTCTCTTTGGCATCACTGAAGCTTTCAGCTACAAAATATACAGGCTGGAATTCGGTGACGGGGTACTCTTGGACTGCTGTTGTTTCTAGCTCCAGGGGCAGAAGCTTAGGTTTATCAGACAAACAGTACTGAAAGCCAGAAATTAAATTTTTTTTTACAATTAATAGTCCATCAAGAGACCTTTACTAAGTGCTTACTATGTGCTAAAGACTTTGGTCAACACTGGAAATACCCAGAAAGGGTAACCTCAAAGACCTTACATTCTAAGAAAACACATAAAGCAATTGGTACATGGAGGATATATACAGAGTACATGCCAAATATTCTCAGAGGGAAGGCTAGCTGGCCATAGGGTGAGAGTCAAGGCTTAAGAGACGGCTGTAGCCCAAGTATGATTTGTCCCTTTGGAAATATTACAAGGTCTTTGGGGTTGGGAGAGGTCTGGGGAAAGGCTTCCTTTGGAAAGTGGGATGGATTTTCTCTACTATGCCTTCCCACCAGATACCTTTGACTCCACCAAATAGTCTTCAACTTCCTTTTATGTGTCATTAGAATATAAGCTTCTTGAAAGCAGGGAATGCCTTTCCTTCTGCTTGTGTTTGTATTCCCAGTGCTCTGTGCCATGTCCAACACACAGTCATTGCTTAATAATTGCTTGTTGATGAATGGCCTGATTCTTATGATTGTGCCTTTCATTTTGTATATATTTTATATTTCTTTCTAGGTGTACATGTTGTTTTCCCAAAGAGGATAGAGTTCACTGAGGTCAGGGACTATTTCATCTTTACCTTTGTGGATCACCTTTTGCATATAACAGGCAATTCATTTTTAACTTAGAACCAAAACCAAGTATCAATTCCAAAGGAGAAAAGTGGTAAGGACTAGGCAATCCAGGTTAAGCGACTTGCCCCAGCTCACACAGCTAGGAAGTATCTGAGTCTCATTTGAACCCATCCCAACATTATTTATACATTGGTGGCTTTGTTGATTCTACTAGGAAAGATGACCTATAAATTAATGAATGTATACAAAGCCATCGAAGAGTGAAGGTAAAGAGTGTTGTAAAAACTAGGGGGGATGAGGAAGGACCTTCCATAGAAAGTGGCATTTGAACTAAGCCTTCTTAAACCCTCAGCTAAGCATTCTAAGAAGTGTGCTGTACAAGGATCATATTCCAGGGATGGGCAATGAGCCATGGAAAATTACAGAGGGGGAGGATGGAATACTGAGCTCTGGAAACAGCAAATTAGTCAATTTGGTGGGAGTGTAGTGGTTGCAAACCAGGGTAGGCTAACACAGCCTCCAACTTCCCAAGGCCATACATAGGTAGAAGAGAATTCATCCTTCCCTTCTCTATTGCTATCCTACACTGCCCTCTCACTCCCTGTCCTATAAATGGAGAAGTAAATAGAGATATAATAAGACCAATTACTACAGTAACCCCAAATGTTTGAGTCTGGGGACTGTCACTGGATCTTGTGGGGCACAAGTTACACACCTGTAATTCTCCAAATGAAGACAGGAGCCCAGCACCATATGCCTTTATGGAATCCCCCTGTTTGCAGAGGCCAAACTCCACCGTAAACCAATAGATCTGGAATGAAAAGTCTTAAGTGAAGATTTGCTACCACTTCATACACACACAAAAGTGGGGATTTCATGGGGCCAGAATGATCCATATAATGCTAGTCATGTTTGCTGTGTCAACTGATTTTAAAAAAATATTTTATATATTAACCAGAAGGGTTCTAAGAGGCAACATGTCAGAAAAGATTAAAAGGCAGTGTGGAGGTCAGGAATATCTGAATTCAAGCAGGGGGTTTCCTGAAGCTAACTCAAATGGGCATATAGAAGTGGTTTATAAAATTTTGGTATGAGCATTCACACCTTGGAAGTCAGCAAATGATACCAATCAGGGCTTGGTTCACGACTGAATCAAAATCAGAACTAATAATGCAGAATTGAGTCTTGATTTATTATTTTATTGATTGTCTAGATTTAAGAAAACATTAATAATAAAGTAACCAAACCTTGATTTATTTTTTGTTGATTGTCTAGACTTAAGAGATTATGAAAATATTAATAATGCAGAATCAAACCTTGATTTATTTTTCTGTTAATTTTCTAGATTTAAGTAAGTGATTGAAAAAATATTAATGATGAGAAATTAAACCTCAACTTATTTTTCTATTGATTGTCTAGACTTTAGACAGTAATGGAGAAAATGATAAACTCAAGTGTGTCTTTACACTACCCCCTCCTCAGATTAAACCTCTTCCCAGAACACCCCTCATTCAAATCTTCTGGCAAATCATAGTTGTGTCACCCTGAGTCAGTCACTTAATAGCCCTATATTTCAGTTTTCTCATGTATAAAATAAAGGAATTAGAAGTGCTATCCCCTTTGATCCCTTCCATCTTTAGCAATCTGAGATCCAGGGTTTCTAGGAAGAAATGGAATGGGATAATCATAAAATAACCTCATGTTTGGGCTTAAGGAAGGCTTTGTGTAGTCCCACTCCTACTCAGAAGAACTGGATGACAAGTTCCAAGAAGTACTTAACCTTCTTTTGCAAGAAGAACCAAGGCCCGGGGAGGTGAGGTAATTTATAGAAGAAGATTTGTAAGGACCCATCTACTTGGTAGACCTAAAATCCTGTGATCTCTCTTATAATTGGTTTATTTGGTTCAATTTGTAAATATCCACATAGGGTAGATGTGATTGAGATCAAAGTTTACCTATTAAGGCTCCTTAGCCATAAAAACTATTTGGTGGTTGAAGATGGTTCTAGAAAGTAAATTGGAAATGTCCTGGTTGATTGAATTATAAGATCAGAGATCTAGAACCAGAAAGAACCGTAGACTCCATCTAGCTTAACCTTCAAATTTTACAGATGTGGAAACAGATCTGGAGAGATGAAGCAACTTCTCTGAAGTCCCATAGGGAGTTAGAGTCAGATACACAATTTTTCCTAATCCAAATCCATCCCTCCTTGATTTGCCCAAGATTACACTGCTCATTAATGAGAGTTTACCCAGGCTCCCTGACTCCTAGCATTTGGAAGGAATCTATTAGTTTTCAAACCATAATATTAAAATGGCATCAAAATTTTCAAAATTTATCCTTCACCATGATCCTTAATAACAACTAACATTTTTAAAAGCACTTTAGTGTTTGCTTTACATATTTTATCTCATTTGACCCTCATAACAATCCTGTGAATTAGGTGCCATTGTTATCTTTATTTTACATGTGGGGAAACTGAGGCCCAGGAAGATTAAGTGACTAAGTTAGCAAGTGTCAGAGGTAGGATTTGAACCAAGATATTCCTGACTCCAAGTTTCAGTATTTTATCTACTATACTATGCTAATTCTTTTTTAAAAACTCCTACCTTCCATCTTAAAATCAATACTGTGTATTGTTCCAAGACAGAAGACTGGTAAGCACTAGGCAATGGGGGTTAAGTGACTTGCCCAGAGTTACACAGCTAGGAATTTTCTAAGTCCAAATTTGAACCCAGGACCTCCCATCTCTAGGCTGGCTTTCAATCCAATGGGCCAACTAGCCTCTTTCTACCATGCTGATCCTTAGAAGTCTCCCTGACTTCTCCAAAACTGTCAAATGTTCAGACAAAGGACTATTGCTAATGATGCTTTAATTATCTCCTAGTCCAGAATGATCCTTCTAAGACTCTATAAAGCCTATATTACCGTTGCAAGTTTCTCAATGTATTCATCAGGGGCACCCAAAGAAGCCAGGCCAATTTCCTGGAACAATAAAAAATAAGTATGTTGTTAGATGCCAGAAGCCCATCCGTCAGTTTACTAAGTCCATATTGTGTGCAAAGTGTATACAACTGCATACAACAGGAGGCGACAGAACACATTTCTTCCTGTTAAGTGCTTTCTTTCCACTCACCCAGACACCACCCTCTCCCATCACCTCTCCCATCACCTCTCCCCTGGACTTTTGTCACAGTCTTCTTATCTTCCCAAATCCATTCTCTATTCTCCTCCTTGATACAGCTGCCAAATGGCTCCTCCTAAAGCATGAGTGTGACTGTGCCACTCAGCTCTCAAAATTCTACCCATCCTTCAGGTCCCAGCTCAAGAGCGTCTTCTTTTATAAAACCTTCCGTGGCACCCATTCCAAAAAAAAATCCTGGATATGATTTCTCTTGCCTCTCCTTCCCCCAGCACTTCATCCCCAAATCTCTTATGGTACTTACAATCTGCCTTGCTCAAAGAAGGTCTAAACCTGGGTCTATAAACTTGGCATATATTATTTATATATAGAAAGACAAAAATAGAAATATATTTATTTACGAAATTGTATTTCAATAGAATTGGTTTTCTTTGTAATTCTATGTATTTTATTTTATGCATTTAAGAATGTTATTCTGACCTGGTCTGGTGGTGTTAGGTACTAAGGAGTCTAAGGCTTTGGATTTCTTGACTCACAAGTTCTAAAGTATAATAGGCTACACCAATTAGGTGTCTACATTAAATGTGGCATCTATATGGTGAGTGTCTCAGAAGAGAGAATGGGAGTGAGGGTACTAGATTGGAGGGGTGAACTGGCCCAGTTTGGAAATGAAAAGGTGTCAAAGTCCTTATGTGGAACAGAATGATACTGGCAAGTAGTTCCTGGACTTCCTTCCATACAAGGCAAGATACAGAAGAGAATGAGAAAGGAATAATGATTTATAAGGTGCCCATCATGTTCCAGACACATATAGAGAGACTCAGTCTTTAAAACAAAGACCCCATTATTCCAAGGAGTCTATATTTTTATGAGACTGGCAAAGGTCTATCATACACATACACACACAGAGTTAAGAATTCATATATCAAAGTACTATATTTTCATGCAGACAAATCTCTCACCTACTAGATTGCAAACTCCTTGAAGGCAGAGACTGTCTTATTTATGTTTATCGTATACATAGCATCTAGTACAGTGCATTATATGGGCACTCAGAAAATGCTTATTGAATGAATGCAAAAATCTCTTCCCTCACCTGGGAAAATTGAGCAAAACTTCGATCAGAAAACAATGGAACATGCCCTAATAGTTCATGGCAGATATCACTGAAAGAAAGCACAGAAGTTATTTATGTGTCATTAATGAGCAGGATGGTTTCAGAAAAACATGAGAAGAAGTTAAATCTCAGAATCTCAATTTCTATACTTTTCCTATTAGTTCTTATAGAACTGATGCAAAGTGAAGTGAAAAGAACCAGGAGAACATTGTGCACAGTGACAGCAATAACATACAATGATCAACTGTGAAAGACTGAACTACTTAGACCAAGATGGTGATCCAAGACAATTCTAAAAGACCCATGATGAAAAATACCATCTACCTCAGAGAGAAAACTGATGGGGTCTGAGTACAAATGGAAGCATACTTTTTTTGCTTTCTTTATGTTTCTTGCTTTTTATTTGTTATTTTTTGCAACATGGAAAATATGTTTTGCATGATTTTCACATGTATAATTGATGTAACATTGCTTACCTGCTCAATGAGTGGGAGAGAAGAGAGAAGAAGAGAGAAAATTTGGAATTCAAAAAATTTTAAAATAAATATAAAACATAAAATAAATAAAAAGTTAAAAGAATAAAAAAATGTTGCTTCATTCATAGCCTTCACATGGGTCAAGAAGAAAGCTGAAAAAAAATTATTGAAGCCCAAACTCCTAAAGAAAAAGAGGGCTTGCTGGTAAGATATAGTGAAGCAGGGAGTATGGTGACAGTTGGGTATAGGGAGTATAATTCCCTATTAGTCCTTCTGACATTTAAGGGAAGGAGGCCAAAGGGAGAAGAAAACAAACATCTATTAGTGGCCTGCTAGGCACCAGACCCTCTGCTCAGGGCTTTTCAAATATTAAAGACTGTAAGGTGCTACACATTGAAGAAAGGTATAGAAATTGAGATTCTGAGATTTAATTTCTAAAGGCTCAAAGGATTTAGAACCTCAGAAACCATCTGGTCCAATTCCCTCATTTTATAGATGAGAAAATTAGAGTTCATAGAAAAGAAATGACTTGTTCAAACTTACACAGAAAATAAATAGCAGTATCAGCATTTGAATCCAGATCTTTTATCTCTAAATCCAGTAAACACTCTACTCCCAGAATTATGGCAGTGGTGGGTCAACTCCAAAGTTCCATTCTGCCTTACCCCATAAAGGAAGTTCAACTGGCACCAAATCATGGCCATGCCAAATATATAATAAGAGCATGCAGATGCAGGTTGGGTCAGCTGTGGCGCTAAGTCCTAATGGGTTCAATGACATTCTGTAGTAGCTGAAGCTAAGGAAATGAACAGAGTAAGGGAAAGAGCTCCTTCCTTCTGAGATTACCTTCTGTACACCGCGTGCATTTCTCATATGTACATAGTTTTCTGCATGTTGTCATCCCCTTTGGAATGTGAGCCTCCTTGGGTAGGAATGATTTTCTTTGTACCTCTAGTACTTGGCAGTGTCTTTCACTTAGTTAGCTTCAATAAATGCTTGTTAACTGACTTTTTCTTTCCTTGATAATAAAATTACCTGGGTCCATCTCAGAATCAGTGCAATAATGGTCTGGGATTGCCTTGGTAAAGAACCAAGGAAGATCTGCAGATAGGAACACACTTAAACTTAGGCAGTTGCCTTAGACTCAGAGAGTCAAAGTCATTTGCCTAAAATTAGATTTCTAATAAAGCATCAAAGGCATGAATTGAACATAGATCTTCCTGACTCCGAGTCTGAAATTTTATCTGTTCTTTTTTCTTCTAGAACTTCTCTGAATCAAATGAAAACTTAAAAATTAGTAGAAAATAGTCTTTCTGAGGAAACTAGATAGCATAGTGGATAGAGCTTCAGGCTGGAATTGGGAAGCCCTGGGTTCAAAGCTGGTCTCAGATGCTTCCTAGCAGTATGACTCTGTGCAGGTCAGTTAACCTCAATTGCCTAACTCTTGCTATATTAGAACTGATGCTGAGGCAGAAAGTAAAAGTTAAAAAAAATGAAAAGAAAAAGAAAATAGCCTTTCTCATGCCTACTACTTTGGTTGACACTCACATCACCTGGCGAGTACAAAGTACTTCTGTTTTATAGTCTGTTAAATACAAGAAGTTACTAGATATCATTGGCATGGAGAGGGAGGAAAGAAAAAACTTATTAAGTGCCTTCTATGTGCCAGGTCCTGTGCTAAATTCTTTACAAATATCTCAAATTCCTTCTACCAATTAAAATTAGCACTTTCTCAGCAACTCAGAATGGTAGAAGTTTCCTAGAGATCTGAAGAATTGTGACCTACCCAGAGTCACCCAGCCTATCTCTCAGAGTCCTACACATCTGAGTCCAAGTTTCAAAGGCACTGACCAGAACCATCTTGAAACCATTGGAGAAAACTATTATACAGTGACTACAATTTTTAAAAAGTGAAAAAAAAACTAAAAGGAAGCCAAACTCTAATTGTAATTGTAAAAAAAATTAGTTCCAGCAAAAAAGATAATGAAATGCACCTCTTTCCTCTTGGTCTAGAGAGAGGAATCTACCAAGGCAGAATATTGAATGCACTGCAAGAGGGGGCAGCCAGGTGGTACAGTAGAGAGATAGGTGGCCCTGGAGTCTGGAGGATTTGATTTTAAATCCAGCCTTAAACAGCGTGACTCTGGGTAAATCACTTAATCCCATTTGCCTCAGTTTCCTCATTTATAAAATGAGATGAAGTAGGAAATAGCAAAGCACTCCTGTATCTTTGCCAAGAAAAACCCAAATGGGGTCCCGAAGAGTTGGACATGACTAATTGACCAAAAAAACAAAAAGTTGTTTTTTTTTTTACTTAACTATTTTGTTGTTGTTGGGAGAGTGGGTGAGGGGGGGAAGATATCTCCAAAAATGATTGTAAGATAATAATGATGAAACAACAGCAACAAGAATAGAAATCAAAGGCAGGAACTCCCAGTTCAGTGACAGTACTTCTGTTTAATGGTCTCAGCCTATTGCCTCACCCTGTCTCCATGGACTACTCACGGTTCTGGTGTGTACATCGGCTTAGATCCATGTCTGATGTACTGTGTGCAGTGGAATACCCTGAATGCCAGGCCGCCCAGGAAGTCCCTAGAGGAGAGCAGGCCAGCCACAGGTCGGAGGCGAAATCCAGTACAGCCTTCAGAAGTCAGAAATGAAAAGTAGACAAAGAAAACAAGGCTGGTCAAAGAAGTTTCTTACAGGCTGTGACTCTTATAGATCAAAGTCAGAGCCCACACAAGAAAAAAAAATATTAAGCAAAGGAATTTTTTCTCTGGGTATATATACATTTTTAATGACTTAACAACTGACCCACTTAGACCAAATTAATAAATAAGTAAAATCCTGGTTTAAAAAAAATACACACACACACACACACACACACACACACACACATGTATGCCCTGCTTGACTACTTGGGACTCTCAACCAAGACAGCCTTTCCAAAATGGTACCTCTACTGAAAACTTTGAATTACTATAACCAAATGTCCATATAAAGTCATAGAAGTGGATTTGGAAGGAACCTTAGGTGTTATTCAGATAGTCCTCCTCATTTTACTCCAGTGGAAACTGAGCTTTGAACCTTCACACCATTGTTAAATTAACAAAGATCTGAATAATTCATTTGTTTAGTTGTTTTTCAGGTGTGCCTGATTCTTCTTAACCCTTTTAGGGTTTTCTTGCAAAGATACTGGTGTGGTTTGTCATTTCCTTCTCCAATTCATTTTATAGATGAAGAACCTGAGATAAACAGGATGAAGTGATTTACCCAGGGTCACATAGCTATTAAGTGTCTGAAACCAGATTTGAACTCAGATTTTACTGATTCCAGGCTTATCTCTCTATCCACTGTGCCACCTAGCTCCCCTAATTCATTCAAACTAATGTGCTAATCTGATTTACTAATAGATAATCACTTAAAGTCACAATTTCATGAATTGAGAAGTGAAAGGAAACTTTGACATTATCTAATACAAACATGTTATGTAACAAATGAGGAAAATCATCAAAATCATATTATTTATTAATAATTAGTGGCTATAAATACTGTACAAATAACAAGCTACTGAAATACTTTAAAATACTTAATAAACAATAAATAAATAATACCTTAAAATTTTAAGTATTAATGAAAAAATTTAAACTTCAAAAGTTATACTATTATAGGATTTTCCCTAGAGTTCAAGGAGTCTAAAGTCCTCATTTTGCAGATAAGGAAATTGCAGATAAGGAAATTGAAAACCTGAGCAATTAAGTGACTTGTCTAAGGCCATAGAGATAATGAGGGAAACAGAATTTGAAGCTAAATCCTATTCCCAAGTCACTGTTCTTTCTACAGTACTTCAGGGTTGCTCCCTCTCAAGATTTATTAAGAACCATCCTCAAATTAATGCAGAGCAAATTAAGTAGAAACAGGAGAACATTGTATAGAATAACAGCGATAGTGTACAGTGATTGGCTATGAAAGACTTGACTACTCTCAGGAATACAATGATCTGGAACAATTCTGAAGGACTTATGACAGAGAATGCTCTCCATTTCCAGAGAAAGAACAGTTGGGCTTGGATGCAGATCAAAGCAGACTATCTTTCACACTGGTTTATTTACAGTTTTATTTGGGGGTTTTGGTTTTGTATAAGTATGCTCTTACAACAATGACCAATATGGAAATGGGTTTTGCATAATAATATATGTATGGCCCAGATCAAATTGCTGACTATCAATGAATTGGGGGAAGGAAGGAGATCATTTGGATCTTATAGTTTTGGAAAAAGTATGTTGAAAAATATTATATGAAATTGAGAAAGTAAAATATCTTTGAATTAAAAAAAGAACCATACTCAATACAACTCTGTTAGAAAGGTGGTCTATGGATACCACCATATACATCCATATGTATGCATGTGTGTATATATATGGTGGTATGTGCAGTTGGTTGCTGTTCATTCATTTCATTCCTGCGAGTCTTTGTGATCCTATCTGAGGTTTTCTTGGTAGAGATTCTGGAGTCATTTTCTATTTCGTTCTCCAAGGAGAGAGGGAGAGAGAGAGAGATGAATGGATGGGTGGATGGATAGCTAGCTAGCTAGCTAGCTAGATAGATAGATAGATGGATGGATGGATGGATGGATGGATGGATAGATAGATAGATAGATAGATAGATAGATAGATAGATAGATAGATAGATAGATAGATAGATAGATAGATAGATAAGATGGATGGATAGACAGATAGATAGATCGATAAATGCAAAGATACATAGATAGAGAAGAAACATAGATACATAGAGATAGCTAGCTAGTTAGAGTGATTGATATGATTATAGATATAGAGATATACATGGACATATATATGCATATATTTAAGTATTATCATACTCATATTACAGATGAAAGAAAATGGGACTCAGATTAAATAATTGGCTCAAGTTCATAGAAAGAGCAAGTGGCAGAGATATGATTTGAACCCAGATCCTACGATTCCAAATCTTATGATCTTCCCACTTATTTACCTGTTCTGACATTCATCTTTTAGCAGGAAACAGTGCCTCAAACGAAACAAATTAAGGAATAATAATAGAATTTCTGATTAGAGATATATTTTGAGATTAGGGAGCCTTTCCCAGTGTGTGTCATACTGATATTTTTCTTCTTTAATAGATTTATTATCTTACTGAATTCTTTATAAAAACAAACTTGTTTTATAAGTTTTTACACTCAAATAAATGAATTTCTAAGCTAAAAACATCATAACAACTTTTTTAGGCAATCCTTCTAGACTTCCATCAGGAATCCCTGATTGTGTCTTCTGTGTCTTCCTTTTTGCAATAATATATTCAGTATATGTATGTGAGTGTAAATATATATATATATGTGTGTGTGTGTGTGTGTATGAGGGCATGTGTGTGAGAGTGTGTATACATGTCGGTGTGGGTGTATATTCTGTTCTTGTTCCATTTTTTTGTATGGAAGTAATATCTTAATCAGTTTTAACACAATTAAGATTAAGAAACTTAAAGAGAAAAGAGCAAGACATTGTTTTGGAATTGATAGAAGACCAGAGTGGGTAATGTTTAATGCTTTATTAATATTTCTAAAAGAAGTCTGGAGGGGTAGTCTTGTCTATATTTTTCTTTGCATGATTTCATAAAGGCCTTTTCCTGTGTCTTCATATTATCCACATTTCTATAACGAGATTGTGATCCCAACTTAACTTCCTTTGTTGATGAGCATTATGGTTGCTTCCATGTTTTTTCAGATATGAATAAGTATTGAAAAACCACTGAGCAGGTTTGTGTGTGTGTTTTTAATAACACTTTCATGTTATGTTCCTAAAAAAATGGAATTATTGAACCAAAGAGAACGCTTATTTTTATAACCTTTTTGTATTGCTCAATTCCTCTCTACTGATACTCAGTTCAACAATTTTATATCAACAATAAAGAAAGAAGCCTTTTTTCTGCAATCCCACTAAATTGTGAGTTTCATTGCTTTTCATCATTTTTTGAAAATTTGAAGGATGTCAGGTGGTACCTCAAATTTGTTTTAATTTGTATTTCTTTGAGCCTTAGTGAGGTTGAGGCTTTTTTGAAAAAATTATTGACAATTTGTGTTTCTTTTTTTAATTGTCCTTTAATATCTTTTAACCATGCATTCATTGTGAATGTGTATTAATTTACAGATTTAATAAAATATCAATCTAAAAATATTCTCTATTTCTTTCATCTTTGTTGTGATATTTTCTTTGTTGTAATTTTGCTTATTTGTGTTTCACCTTTATATCATTTGTAAATGCTTTGTCACATTTATTGATATATGTTTTTAAAATCTCTTGGTTCTTTTTTATCAGTTATTATGGTTTTAAATTTTCTATTCTTTGTTGTTCTTAGTTTTCTATTTTTTTACTTCATTCTATCTATACTATTGTTTTTCTTTCACCCTTAAAAAAAGCTTCATTCATTTATTTTATCCTTTACTCTGTTAATGTAGTCACTTAATACAGACTCAATTCTAAAAATTGTTTTGACTATATTCTACAAATATTAACATGAAATTTGTGATTTGAACACTAATTTTGTTTCTTTTAAAATTAGAAAATATCATGTCATTTGTTTTCATAATATAAAATTCACAACTTTATATTTATATATAATTAGGAAAAGGCAAAGTAGCTATATTTTTTCCTTAAGAGTTTATCCTTCCAATTATTTTGTTGAAATCTGCCCTATGCTAAAGATAGAAAAGTTCCTACTGTTCAACCATGAGACCCTCACTCCCTCATCTTATTGAAAGGGTGCTTGACAGGGTGTTGAAAGCTCTAGGATAATTTTCTCTCCCCTCATACCTATCTTAGAGAAGATTCTTCACTTCTCAGAGCTGAGAGGATTCTCTTCTTCTCCCCTCACTCCTTTATTCTTCCAAATGGACCAAAGGAGACCCCTAGATCTACTCACATTTCTGAGCCTGAGCAGAGCTGTCTATCTGGCATATTTCCCTGTATTAACAGCTCCCACTTACACCCACTTCAGACTTGCTAGTCCTACTCCTTCTACCATTTTCATTTCTAATTAGAATGAGTAATAAAACTTAAAAACAACACAAAAGGTACATTTTGTAACATAAGAAACCCAAGAGATAAAAAACTTCCTCAGTAATGAAGGTTGAAACATCTATGGACAGGATTGATGGTATCTCAAAGGATAAGTTAAATCATAAATTGAATTATATAAACAATTTACTAAAGTAATTAAAAGGAGACTCTCAAAGGAACACATATTAAAGAACATTTTGGAGAAAATTTTACAATAATATCCAAATAAAGAAAATTTGGATTGCAGTAACAAATAACAGAATAAATGAAATGAATCAAAGATTAATTAATAATATGAACAAATTTGAAGAACAATCCCTGCCTCTCACCTATCGGAAAAGGAACTTAATTGATAGGTTGAATAATGTTACAGGTTTAGAAGACAAAACAAGGAGTACAAAACCCAGACAAATATGTATACAAAGAAGCATTCACTTGAAACCAGAGGCATCTTCAAGAAATGGGATCACTGGTACAATAAAGCAAAAAAGTGGCTAGACCCTAAAAGGCAGCTAGGTGACACAATGGATAGAGCACTGAGTTTGGAATCAAGAAGACTCATCATGAGTTCTAAGCTAGGCTCAGACACCCCATTAGCTGTGTGATCCTGAGCTAGTCACTTAACCCTATTTGTATTAATTTCCTCATCTGAAAAATGATTTAGCAAAGGAAATGACAGACCAGTTCAGTATCTTTGCCAAGAAAACCCCAAATGTATAACAACTATCTGCGGGGGAACATGTATGCTGGACCCACTTTTAAGTTTAATCTACATTATTAAAACTTTCTCAAATTTAGATAATCAACAAAACAATAAAATGAACCGTAATTTGTTAGGTTTTGCTGATTTTTAAGGTATAAATGTTCATACCGAAAATTTAACAATGTTTTTCAATTGGACCTGGCTCTACTCACATGACTGGAATTATTCCTAGTAATTTAGAATCATATTATGAAGATGAACAGACCCTGGGAACGCAGTTGAACAACCTACCCAGAAGAGATGCCATGCACAGGTCTTCAAGTCCAATGCCCTATTCTATAGTTAAGGAAATGGAAATACAGAGAAGTTGTATGTCCAGGATCACATTTGGAAGCTTGGAAGCATCTTCCTGTCTCTAAACTCGTGGCCTATCTATGAAATCATGATGCTGCTTATAGATGTGCATTATCTACTTCAGTCTGTGGGAACCCCTTATAGAGAAAATGGAATAAATATATAATTTTCATTTTACAAAAGAAATTATTGAGATCAAGAAAGTGTAAATGACCTTTCCAGAGCCACATGGCTAATAAGTAGCAGAGCTGAGTGATTCCCTATCCAACACTCTTAGTACAACAGGATCTTTTCTCTCTCTCTCTCTCTCTCTCTCTCTCTCTCTCTCTCTCTCTTTCTTCAACTTCTCTCTACTTTCTCTCTCCTCTCTCTTCTACTTCTCTCTCCTTCTCTCTCTTCTACTTCTCTCTTCTACCCATCTCTATACCTCTTTCCTCTCTCTTCTGCCTTTCTCTCTTATCCTTTTACCTCCTTCTTTCCTTTTCTCTTCTACCTTTACTTCTCTTTCTTTTTCCTTTCCCTCTTCCTCTCTCTTCTTCTCTTTCCCTCTCTCTCTCTCTCTTTCTAACTTCTCTCTACTCTCTCTCTCCTCTCTGTCTTATTTCCTCTCTCTTTTTTTCTCTATCTCTGTCTTTTATACACAAACACATACACATACATACACACATGCCCCTCAAGTATAGAGAATGGAGAGGCTAGCAGAGGTAGAGATAACCATGTAATTCCAACAACAAAGATTATGCAAATGCAATTACTTTCCCAGAAGAAGGTAATAGGTAAACTTACTTTGAAGAAACTGAGAAACATCCTCCAGCTGTGGAATGTTGTCTTCTTGGAAACCACAATATTTTTCCAGAAGAGGGAAGATGTGATTGTGTTCATAGCAGGCATGAGTTTTATATAAAGACTTCAAGGTCTTGAACACCATGCCCCATGTTTTCTTCTCTTCCTCAGTGTACTCTACTCTTGGGATTGGTTGTCCACTGTAATAAAGATGTAGAAAAAATAGAAATAGGTCTGAAGATAAAGATAATTTTAGCAGGAGATGATCAGAAAATAGACCCAAGACCTACAAGGAATTCCAATGGCCATCTAATGGGGAAACTGGGTCCCAGAAAAGTTAAGTCACTTGTGCAAGATCACACCATTACTAAATGGAAGAACCATGAACTGAGAAGTTGTACCCAAGATTTCATAAATCTAAGGCTAATGCTTTCCATCAGTCCAAGGTGACATCATAGGACCACACATTTGGAGTTGTAAGGAATTGTAGAGGCTATTAAGTCTAGCTCCAACACATTTTAAGATAAGGAAATTGGGGCACTGAAACTTTCAGTAATTTGCCCAATGTCACACAACTAGTAAGAGTCTGAGGCATAATTTGAACCCAAGTCTTCCTGATTCTAAGACTAGTAACTAGTCCACTCCATGATGCTTGCTATGTGTGATAGTTGCTTCACTGAGATGTTGTAGGGATTTTTTAAAAGTGTGAAAAAAAAACCCCACTGCAGTTTCTTATACAGGTGCTTTTAAGCATAAGATGCTTCCATCTAGGGACTCTGCCCATGTTCTGACAAAGAATTTGGAAGGATACTAGCAATAATCATCTCTCCATAGTTATATCTGAGCAGTTCAATTTCTTTTTTAAAAGAATGATTCCTACATGGGAAGACGATACACACAACTCCGAAAGTTTTTTTTTTCCTTTTTTTTTTCTTTTTTTTTTTTAAACCCTTGTACTTCGGTGTATTGTCTCATAGGTGGAAGATTGGTAAGGGTGGGCAATGGGGGGTCAAGTGACTTGCCCAGGGTCACATAGCTGGGAAGTGGCTGAGACCGGGTTTGAACCTAGGACCTCCCGTCTCTAGGCCTGACTCTCACTCCACTGAGCTACCCAGCTGCCCTCCGAAAGTTTTTATCATCATTAGGGTGATCAGAAGGAGTCTGCATAGACAGAGGACATAAGCATAGTCAATTATGTTGGGATTTTCTCCAAAAAAAAATGTAAGGGTGAGAAAGAGGGGATGTACTGGGAGAAAGGGGGAAAAAAGATAGAGTGAGGTAAATTGTCTCATATAAAAGAGTCACACAAGGAAGAGTTTTTATAGTGGAAGGGAAAATGATAGGGTAACAATGCTTGAACCTTACTCTCATCAAAACTGACTCAAAGAGATAAGAATAAATGTGTATATGTTTGTGTGCATTCAGTTGTGTATAGAAATTAATCTTACCTAATAAGGAGAGAGGGGGGAATGGGATAAGACAGGAGGGAGGGGATGATAAGGAAGGGCAGATTGGGAAAAGCAGTGATCAGCAGTAAGACAGATTTTTGAGGAACAGGATAAAAAGAGAGAGAGAACATAGAATAGTATACCTGTAAGATCTATGGGAAAGAATAGAATTTAAGACCAAGCTAGAAATAAAGAATATCACAAAATGTAAAATAAATAATTTTGATTACATTAAATTAAAAAGGTTTTGTATAAACAAAACCAATGCATCCAAATTAGAAGGAAAGCAACAAATCGGGGAAAATATTTATAACAAAAACCTCTGACAAAGGTTTAATTTCTCAAATATATAAGGAACTAAGTCAGTTGTACAAAAAAATCAAGTCATTTCCCAATTGATAAATGGTCAAGGGACATGAACAGAGAGTTTTCAGATAAAAAAAACTATCAATTAGTGCATGAAAAAATGTTCTACATATTTTATAATTAGAGAAATGCAAATCAAAACAACTCTGAGGTACCATCTCACACCTAGCAGACTGGATAACATGACAGCAAAGGAAAGTAATAAATGTTGGAGAGGAAGTGGCAAAATTGGGACACTGATGCACTGCTGGTGGAGTTGTGAATTGATCCAACCATACTGGAAGACACTTTGGAACTATGCCCAAAGGGCTTTAAAAGACTGCTTGCCCTTTGATCCAACCATACCACTGCTGGGTCTGTACCCTAAAGAGATCATAAGGAAAAAGACTTGTTAAACAATATTTATAGCTGTGCTCTTTGTGCTGGCAAAAAAATTAGAAAATGAGCCACTGTCTTTCAATTGGGGAATGGCTGAACAAACTGTGGTATCTGTTGGTGATGGAATACTATTGTGCTGAAAGGAATAATGAACTGGAGGAGTTCCATGTGAAGTGGAACAACCTCCAGGAATTAATGCAGAGTGAAAGGAGCAGAGCCAGAAGAACGTTATACACAGACAATTATCACTCTGTAAGGATGGGACAGGTTGGCAATGATTGGTAATGGAGTCATAGCAAAAGATCAAGCTGGCTGTACTAACTGGGGGAGGGGAATGAGTGGATAGAATTCTTTTTCTTCCTCCTCCTAAGGCAGTTACAGCCCCTGAATAACGTTTGTAACAGAAACCCCTTCAAGATCAAGGAATTGGGGCTATTTTGACTTGGCCATCCCAGGGCTAAATTGGTTGACAGATAAGAAATAATCCCACAGAGATTAGCAACTTTCACTGTTAAAAGATTAGTCCCCAAAACCTAAGGTAGATAAAAATTCAGGATGTCTTCAAATAGCAGTCTTGCCCTCTGGATAACAGATATACTCAGTGCTTGCCTGGAGGAAGATTTGGCCTAGGTAATGTATGAGATCGGTTGGTAAAGCCTAAAATATAACTTCACACTGGCTCACAAATTTAACAAGGGGGGATTTTTAATTTCAGGAAAACAGGGAAGGAAGGGGAAATTCTAGGATTGAGGGTAAAGAAAGCTACCTAATATCTTCAGGAAACTTGTTAGATATGCCTTTGAATAACTAATACTTCTAACTCCCTCACAAACTGACTTTCTCTTAATCTAATGTTATCAAGTTTAAGATGGTGAAAGTAATCTTGATTATAGATTTATATTGATTAGAGATTAACTGAGATACTGCAGGTGAGGTTTAGTCTGTATGGAGTAACAGCAAAGAAACACTCTGCTCCTTGAGGTCAGAGATGAGCTAACAAAAAGAGAAGCAATCCTACCCTTTTCCCAGACACTCTGATTCCCAAAGTGTCCCCAAAAAGTGTCCTTACCAAGCTGGGTATCCTGCTTTTTATACCCATATTCTTAACTGCCTCAACTTCCCCCTCTCCTGGAGTTCTGGGGGGTACTGTGGAATTCTGTGAGGCAGTTTCACCCCACTTAAGATCATTCATGTTACAACTGTGACATAATCAAATGTAATAGACTTCTTTACTAGCAATAATGCAATGATCCAGGATATTTCTGAGGGACTTATGAGAAAAAATGCCATCCATATCCAGAGAAAGAACTGTAGGAGTAGAAACACAGAAGAATAAACATATCCTTGATCACATGGTTCAATGGGGATATGATTGGGGATGTAGACTCTATTGCAAATATTAATAATATGGAAATAGGTCTTGATCAATGATACATGTAAAACCCAGTTGAATGGCTCGTTGGCTATGGGAGGGGGAAGGGAGGAGAGAGAAAGAATATGAATCATGTAACCATGGAAAAAGATTATAAAATAAATAAATAAATAAACAATTGAATGAATGAATGAATGAATGAATGAATTTAGGTAAATAAATAGCTTCTTTTATATTCCCCCCCCAAAAAAAAAGAGAGAGAAAGATAAATAAAAATGATGAAAATATGCTCTCCACCTCTAGAGAGAGCACTGATGAACTTTGAGTGAAAATTGAAGTATATGTATCTTACTTTTTTATTTTTTCCATTTTTTGCAATATGATTAATATGGAAATATGATTTGCTTGATTTCACATATATAATTAGTACATTGTTTGCCTTCTCAATGAATGGGGGAGGGATTGGTGGGAGAGAGTCTAGAATTCAAAATTTAAAAAGAAAATAATATGAAAAATAGCACTTAAAAGTTAATTTAAAAATAAGAATGAGTTGATTCTCTAAGCAGAGATAGTATTTGTCAAGTTTTCAGCCCTCTTCTAAAAGTGGGAACACCAGCTCTAGACAAGATAAGCCTCAGTTTATTTCAGCATGGCAATATGGTCACAGGAGAAATTCCCTTGGGCTCTGAGCAGACTACAGTGTGTTCAGGGTGGGGTGTGATATGATGGCATCTTCTGTATCTACAAAAAGAGGGAACAGTACTCACTGACCTCAGCTCTCACATTCTGAGCTATGACATCATTTGAGGTGGAGGAGAGTGGGAGAGAAGGAGAATGTGTTTGTCCCATTCCTAAGAATTTAAGTAAGTAATCTAAAATAATCCAAGAGTGCCATACAGTGGTCAGCTATAATTCTGGGAAGAGATTCATATAAAGTGACTGCTGAATAGCTGTACAATATAACAGTCACAGGCTCCCATCTCAGGGATGGAGAATCATTTTTCTTGAGTCAGGCAAATTGAATTCTATGATATCCTTCCTTCCTTCCTTCCTTCCTTCCTTCCTTCCTTCCTTCCTTCCTTCCTTCCTTCCTTCCTTCCTTCCTTCCTT
>NC_058134.1:227130521-227213895 GCF_016433145.1 Gracilinanus agilis | reverse complement strand
TTCCTTCCTTTCTTCCTTCCTTCCTTCCTTCCTTCCTTCCTTCCTTCCTTCCTTCCTTCCTTTCTGTTTCATAATTTATACTAAGACATTGTAGCATCAAAGAAAGATACAATCATTTTCCCTAGACAGTGCTTATTAAGGATGGCATTTTATAAGAAATTTAAGTTCTGAAATTAAAATAATGAGAGTCTCTGGTTGGTCACCAGTTAACCCTGCCCTGCAATCAACAATTCAAAACACCCTAGATTTGATAGTTGTTAACAGAAGAGTTCCGGTTAATTAAAGCATCTCAAAGTTAAAATGGATCTTAGAAGTTATTTAGCCCACTTGTAGTTAAGAAATGTAATCTTCTCTGTAACTTCAATAGCCCTGAAGCCTCTGCTTAAAGTCCTCTAGCAGAGCTTAGCATAGTGCCTGGAACATGGTAGGGGCTTAATTAATGTTTATTAAATACAGCCTTATAGAATTCTAGAGACCTAGAGCTAAAAAGAAGCTCAGAAGTCCATCATGACCCAGAGTATTAATCCTACTCACAGCATCACTGACAGTTGTTCATCTAATTGTAAGCCATCAAAGATTGAGAATTCTCAGTAGAATCTGACATGTTCAGACTTCTCTAATTGTGAAAAATCCTGTCTTTGTAGGAAGGCAATCATGACCTAGCGAGTAGGAATCTGGCTTTAGTTCAGAACACTTGGATTCAAGTGTTGTCTCTAATACATATTAGCAGTGAGACAGTGGGCAAGTCACTTAACCTTTCAATGGAATGCCCCCCAGGGAATTCTCTAAGTCTACGAATTTCAGAGAAGGTGTTTATCTGTATCTATCAAAGGAATTTCTTTTTGGAAAGTCCTTTATATAAATGAAATCATAGGTCTGGTCCAGGGAGAAAAATAAGGAAAAATCTGCTTCATTTAACTAAGAGCATATATCTAGATTTAGAGGGGCTCACAAGGGCTTTTGCACTTGAGAAAACTGAGGCACAGGGAAGATAAGTGAATTACCTAAGAGCACAGAAGGCAAATGCTTCAATAGTGGGATATGAATTCAAATCAATAGCCTTCAAAACCAGTGTTCTTTCCAACTCACAAATACACCTGCTTTCTAAGAGATGGAGGAGAGGAGACAGTATATTCCAAGTGTGGAGGATGGCCAGAAGAAAGGCAAAGAGATAGAAAATGGAGTATCATCTTATGGAAAAGCAAATAAAGCAAGGGAAAGGGAATGGTTTATGAGAGTGTTGCAAGCACAGGTAGGGGCCAGGCTGTGAATGGCTTTAAACAGAAGAATTATTTTATCCTGGAGGAAATAAGGAGTTACTGGAGTTTATTGAATGATATAGATCTACGTATAAGGAAAATGACTTTGGCAGTTATAATAGGACTGGTCCCATTAAATCTCCCTTCAGAATGATAGCAGTTAAAAACAGCAGACCTCTAATATAAAATATAACCTCCTTGATTTGGCATTTAAAGCCCTCCACAATCTGGTTTCCATCTACCTTTCCAGACTTTTCTCACAGAACTTTCCCCTCTCCCCATACACTATACCATGTAGAAATGGTTTCCTACTGACTGAATATTGACTTAGAAAACCACACCTTAACATTATCTCTGTTATATTATTGTTCAGTCATTTCAGTCCGACTCTTCATCCCATTTGAAGTCTTCTTGGCAAAGATACTGGAGTGGTTTGCCATTTCCTTCTCCAGCTCATTTGACAGCTGAGGAACCTGAGATAAACAGGACTTGCCCAGGGTCACACAGCTAATAAGTGTCCATGGCCAAATCTGAACTCAGGAAGCTAAGTCTTCTTGACTCTGGACCTGATTGCTCTATCCAATTCACAGCCAAGTGTCTCCTGTTGTATTGCATTTTTATTTATTATGTTAAACATTTCCCAAACACATTTTAATCTGATTTAGACTGCCCTAGAGAGCTTTGGAGAGTGCTTATAGTCCATAGGTGGGAGTCTGACCTCTGCACAGTATACCCAATAGAACTGAACTACCTTCTGTTTCCTCAGTTCAGCATTTCACCCCCGACTTATGTACCTTCTTCATGTCCCTTTCCTAGCTCTCTAGCTCTAAATCTGTGATCCTATGACCCACCCACAACAAAATGCTAAACTCCAAAATGGTTGCTTTTTCCCCCTCTCTATTTTCTTTTATCTGGAATGAGGAGGGAAGGCAGGGGAATCCCAGGCTCCCCTCTCTCCACTCTCCCAAAACACACCCTGCCCTAAAATTGTGCAGAGCATCTGGGTTAGGTGGATGAAAGTAGAACACTGAGTCACAGTTTACCCCCAGACCACAAGGGATTCATTATTTGATGCCCAGATTAGAGACCCCTCTTTCATGTAAATGATTCTCTCCCCTCCTTGGTCTTCCCCACTGAATAATGTGGAGGAGACCAGAGAGGCCTGATTCAGGCAAGAGCCCTTTGTAGTTCTAGATGACAAAGCTTCTGCAATTAGTCAACAAAGCCGAGAGGAGAGACAGCAGGCTCAATAGCACTGGGGGCAATTTCTTTGTGTCTCCTGGCAATTTTTTGATAAATGCTGGTAGCCAATGGTTTGGACAACCACACAGAAAAAAGGAAAGGATACAGTCTCTAGGCAATCATTTCTCAATCTAGGAAAATTAGAGGTGGGGGAGGAGGGCCTTTGGGGTTTGCTTTCCTTTCTTCCCCAGCTGGGAGGTGAGGGACACTTACTGTCTGTAGTTGTAGGCAATGTCAGCAAATTGCTTCCGCCTGGCCCGGTAAACAGGATCTTTAAAACCCTAAGGGAAAAAAAGGCATTATGTTTAGGCTTAGGGGTTCACAGCTCAGGAGCTGAAGAGAACCTCAAAGGATTTTTATTCCAACCTCTTCATTGTTCAGACCAAGAAACTGAGGCAAAAAGGGTTAAGTGGCTTACCCATGGTCAGCCAGCTAGTGTCTGAGACCAGATTTGAACTCAGGAAGATGAGTCTTCCTGACTCCGGTCCTGATATTCTTTCTTTCCACTGCACCACCTAGTTACCCTGATAAATGTTGAACTGAATGAAACTGAAGACTACTAAAAGCCAGGAAGTTAAAGAAGTCCAAATCCAGAATGAGAAATATTCCTTTTCTCTTCCAATCTTCAAACACAGGCTTCCTCCCCCAGTCAATGACTAATGTCCATCCACCTGAGATTGCTTCGTGCCTGAGCTTGGGGGTCCAGAGTCTGAAGTTATTTGACCAAGAAAATCACTGAAAATTCCCTGAGAGCTTTATAAAATGTTGTTGGTACCTAGAAATAATGCTTTCATAAGTAATTTGTATTTTATCTCAATGCTCTTAAAATGGGCTTTTTCTGCATGAGGATGACCACCACCCCAACTTAGACCCATCACTTCTCATCTGTACTATTGGAAATATCCTTCTAATTGGTCTCCCTGTGTCATCTATCCCCTTCCCAATCAATCCTCCACAGAATTGCCAAAATTAATATTCCGAAAGTAGAGCTCTGACCCATTTCACATACACTTTCCCCGAGCTCAAGAAATTTCCATGGTTCCCTATTACCCTGTGACGAAATATGAGCTCCTTTGACATTTACAGCCTTTCGAAATCTGGGTCCAGATGATCTTTCTTGGCTGGTTGTACAATATACCTCCTCATGTATTCTAGCCAAAGTGGAGTACTTGATGTCACTACTATACAAAATTATGACTCTCTGCACTGTCTTTAAAGAATTCTTGTTCCAAATTCATGTAAAACAATTTTTTAACATTTACTTTTTTAAAATTTTGAGTCCAAATTCTCTCCCTCTCTCCCTCTTCCCTAAGATGGCAAGTAATTCATTGGAGGTTATACATGTGCAATCATACAAAATATTAGCTCTATCTTTGAACTGGCTCTTCTCTAAGGTCTGTAATGCTCTTTAGTGAGTTCTCATCAAAGCTCTTAGTTCCAAGTGCAATATCTTAGGATGAAAATTGAAAATCTGGAACAGATGGGACAGCTGGGTAACACAATGCATGATAGCATGCTATCCAGCATCCAAGACTAGAATTGGGAGGATGTGAGTTCAAATTTGACCTCAGATATTTCCTAGCTGTGTCACCGTGGGCAAGTCACTTAACCTCCATTGCCTATCCCTTTTTACTCTTCTGTCTTAGATCTGATACTGGCAGTTTTTTAATATAATAAAGTTATTTTAAATAATTTTTATGTAGCTATTTTAAAGTTATTTACAATAATAAAGTTATTTTTAAAATTAAAAAGAAAAATCTGGAACAGGCCCAGAGAGGAACAAATAGGCTAATTAAGGGCCTTGGCATTGTGCTACATGAAAACCAAGCAAAGGAACAGAAGAAAAGACTCAGTGTGGGGGACTTGCAAGTTATCTCCAACAGAGGATTTGGTCTGCTTGGCCCTGGAGATCAGAATGAGGACCACTACTATCCTTCCAGTTCCCTGGATTCAAATATCTTATCCTGGACTCTTCAACCTCTCTCTTTCTCCAAAACCAGTCCACAAGTCTTGTCATTTCCAAATTTACAACACATCGGGAATATGCCCCCTCCTCTCCTCTGACACCGTCCCCACCTGGTGGATGTGCCCTCAGCCACCTGCCACCTAGATAACTGCAATAGCTGCTTGGGTCTGGGGGTGTGGGGGAGGTTCCTCCCTTCCTCGAGTCTCTCCCCACTCTACTTCATCCTCCATTCAGCTGTCAGTGATCTTCCTGAAGTCCAACTCTGGGTAGGTCATACTTTCCCTCCTCAATGAACTCCAGCAGCTTCCTATCCCCTCCAGGATGAAAGATAAAAATTCTCTCGCTTAGAAAGTTTGCCATAACCTGGCCCCTTCTGCCTTTTCCTGCCTTCTTATATCCTTACTTTCCCCAATCCTCCACATATTCTTCGATCCAACAACACTGAGCTCCTTGTTCTTCCTTGACCCACAACTAACATTATCTCCCGACAACTCAGACATTTTCACTGATTATTACCGGTGCCTGGAAATCTTTCCTCCCTCATCTCTCCATCCTGGCTTCCCTGAAGCTTTAGCTAAGCTAAAGTCTGACCTTCTGCAAGGAGCCTTTTTCTGATCACTGTCAATGCCAGCACTTTCTCTGTGTTGAACAGGTCCAATTTATCCTATCTATATCATTTCTCTATGTAACTCTTTCTACCTTGTCTCCCCCATTAGACTCTTCTGAGTTCCTTGAGAGCAGAGACTGTCTTTTGCCTTTCTCGCCAGGCTCAGTGCTTAGTGCAGTCTCTGGCACCTGGTAGGTACTTAATAAATGCTTGTTGACTGACAAAATGGGAGGAAGTTGTGACTCAGCAGATGTGCGCTCATGAAATGAAAAGCCACCCCAAGATCATCACTGCACATAAGGTGAGTAAGCTGCCACAGGATTTGGTAGGTTCTCCCTCAATGGAGTTCCTTCACAGAAAAGTGCATGATCACCTACTGGGTATGTTCTAGAGGGAGTTCATGGTCAAGACTAGCCTAGATATCTTCTGAGGTCCTTTCTCCACAGGAGTCTATGAAGTTTTGCCCTGGTAAAGATCTGGAACTTTAATATAGGAATTCTGTTATCATGGTACCTAAGGGGGAAAGAGAATTCAATCTGCAGTGGCAAGACCTAGGTATAAATCCTGCTTTTGCCACATGACCTTGACCAGGTGATTTTCCCTGGGGTTCAGTGTCCCCCTCTATAAAATGAAGAAATTGAGACTACATCACCTCCAAGGGCCCCTTCTAGCTGTAAATTTACAATTGTTTGAAACTATCTCAGGCTGTACCAACCCCTCCAGATCATTTCTGCGTCCAATTCCTGAAACATGGATGACTGGCTCAATAATTAATGGATAATGATGGATAGAAAGGGCCTGTCTCTAGCAGGTTCTCTGGCAGGACTCCCTTGGATGCTTCTTCCTTCAGAAATCTGGGTCATTCAAGGACAGAGCAGCCAGTTTTGGAGTTGAATGTTATTTTCATTTTAAAAGTTATAGCCACAGAAGGAAACAGACAAGCTGCACCTTGGACCATCAGGAAACTTCACACAATCCAGAAAGAACTCAATGTCCCAGGAGGGGGAGGTTGGGAAATTGTTTGTTCCAGCAGGGCCCCCTTGGAGAGGCCTCTCATGACTTAGGGAAGGGTTTGATGTTTCTGGAGATGTTTTTTAACTTTTGGAAGTCCCTCTGTCCCCCCACCCCACTATACACACATGGAATGACCCCCTCAAACAAGTTCATAGATCATAGAATTGTAGACTTAGGACTGGAAGATCTCAGAGTCTGTCTTATTCCACAGAAGAGAAAACAGGCACAGAGGTGTTATGGGATTATAGATCTAGAGTTAGAAGGAACCTTAGATGCCATCTAGTAAAACCCACTCATTTCACCATAAAGGAAATTGAGGACCAAAGAGTTTATCAAACTAAAAGGGACTTCAGAGACCATCTGGTCCAACCCTTTCATTTTACAGATGAGGAAATTGAGGACCAGGAAAGTGAATTGATTCATTTAGGGTTACACATCTAATAGGTACTTGAGGTGAGATTTGAGCCCACAATCCTCTAATGTTATTCCTTCCCTTCCCATCCCTTTCCTTCCCTTCCCTACCCTATATTTCCCTTCCCTTCCCTTCCCTATATTTCCCTTCCTTTCCCTATATTTCCCTTCCCTACCCTATGTTTCCCTTCCCTTCCCTTCCCTTCCCTTCTTTCCCTTCCCTTCCCTTCCCTTCCCTTCCCTTCCCTTCCCTTCCCTTCCCTTCCCTTCCCTTCCCTTCCCTTCCCTTCCCTTCCCTTTACCTGTATTTATTGTGCAGCAGTGTAGTGCTATGTAATGAAAAGTCTACAATGGATTTATAGTCATAGGACCTAGGTATAATTCTCCCCTTTTTCAGTCACTACCCACTTGATCTTCAGTAAATGACTTCACCTCTCCTGGCCTCAGTTTCCTCATCTATTAAAAATGATGCTTGAGCTGGATAACCTAAGAGTTCCCTTCCAATTCTAAATCCTATCACAATGGATTAACTATTTCAGAAGTGAATACCAATGAAACAAAAAAAAAATGGGATTGCTGTTAACATTTCTTCTTCTCGCCTACTATGATCATTTTTGTCTGGGCTGTTGCACTTCTGTGGGACTAATTAGAATTATAGTCCTGAGCCTGTCATAAAATCTCAGAATCTCAAAATTGGGAGAGATATCAGAGACTATTCAGTCCAACTGTTATGACATGGAATCCTCTTTAGAGCAACCCTAAAAGTGTGGCCATCTAATCATTTCTGAGAAGCCGCTGGCGCCAGAGGCAGAACTCCCATTCTACTTTGGGACAGCTTGAATTGTTAGGAAGCTTTTCCTGACAAGCCTATATGGGTCTTGTGACAACTTCTCTTCGTTGTCCCTAGTCCTGGCCTCTGGGGCAAGCAGAGCGAGTTTGTGCCACACAACGGCCCTGCAGATACTTGAAACGAGCCCTCCTGTCCCCATTTGCTTTCCTTCTCTGGGCCGATTTTCCCTTTCCTTCGGTCAGCAGGATGACTATTATGCCTCGGTGGGACCCCGGGTCTTCTGGCCCCCACAGGGGCTGCCATAAGAAGGGAGTTAGCTATACTTGGTGAATGACTAATCGCCCTGTCGCCATTTAAACTAATAGCGGCAATTTCAGCAAGCACTGCATGGGATTTATTTATAATTGCTCCATCTCAATTAAACTAATAGCAGCAATTTGGACTGCACAGCATGAAACTCGGTATATTTTGACAGGAAAATAAATTGTTGGGGAAGGAGGAGGGAAAGAGCAAGCATATTGCAGTAAGATACAACACGATTCTCTCTCTCACACACACACACAGGCCTAAAGTTTTTTGCAATAATTACCACAAACAATTCCATAAGTTTCATTACTTGGAAACTGAACAACCAATCCAGTTTCCCTTGCCCTGCCTTTAAAATAACAACAACAAAAAATGGGAGGGGACTGTCTATGTTGTTAGGGAGAAATAGATATTCTATGCTGTTCTGCAATTGTGTCCAGCTCTTTCTTACCCCATTTGGAGTTGTCTTGACAAAGAACTCAAGTAGTTTGCCATTTCCTCTCCCAGCTCATTTTACAGATGAGGAAACTGAGGCTAACAGGATCCACTGATTTGCCCAGGGTTACATAATTAGTATCTGAGAACAGATTTGAACTCAGTTCTTCCTGACTCCAGGCCCAGTGCTCCACTTAGCTGCTTAGATATTCTACAGAATCATGCAATTAAAGCAGGAAGGGATGGTAGAAACCAACTAATTCAACCTCTTTGTTTTACAAATGAGAAAAGGGAGACCCAGTTTTAAGTGACTTGCTCAATGTCATGTAAATGCTAAATGATAGAAATAGGATTTCATTTTTGATCCTCTGAGCCAAAGTTCAGCCCTCTCAATAATCGGTGGTGCGGGCACAGAGAACCCCAGATGTGTAGCTGGACGGGACATTAGAGGTCAGTTAATCCGCCATGCCAATCCATTTAGTAGATGAGAAAATTAAGGTCAATAATCCAAAATGGCAGATAAATCAAAAACCTTATTGATTCCAATACATTCTCAAGTACTTTGAGGATTTTTGTGCCAGTAGCAATTTTTACCTTCTTAATTTTATTGTGTTTAGGCTTAAAAAATAATAATTTTATGTTGCTTAAGTCCTATAGCCCTTGATTACATGGGAATACAGTCCAGGAATGGCAAAGGACTCCAAGAAATATGACAGGCTTTATTCTAGATGCTGGGAATACAAAGACAAAATTAAACAGTCCTTGCCCTCAAGGAGCATCTAGTCAGCTCATCAAATTAATGTGGTAAGACCATAGATTTTATCCTCCATATAAACTAGCCAGATTCGCTTTAGTCCAAAACAAGTTAAACTCTCAACAATAGCCAAAGGCAATATTTATTCCTGAAGGGTAACAAGAATATCTCATTTATTTTAACAACTTATTGCTAGAAGAATTACATCTAAAATGTAGGTGCCCTGCACAGAATATATACATATGGCAGTCAATTTTTAAAGTATACATCCATTCAATAAGAGAAGCAGTATGGGGAAGAACTGGGGTTCAAACAAACAGACACAAGGGCCATTAACCCGTGCATAAGGTTCTGTGAGGGCCAGTTATTGACTTAGTGTAAAAATGTAATATTATGCTTATTTTATTTTTATTTATTTTGCTAAATATTTTCCAATTATGTTTTCATCTGGTTTGGACCTCATTCAGGAGTGTTGGGCACCCTGTTGGGCTTTGTGTTTGCTATCTCTGGTATAGAAGATAGAGTCGGACCTGGGATGAGGGAGACTTGGCTTCATAGCTTATCTCCTACAAGCTATAAGATCTCAGGCAAGTCACGCCATCTTTCTAAATTGCATTGTCCCTGTAGTTCCTATTCTCCCAGTGTTGTTGGGAAGCTCAAATGAGATAATGTTTTTAAAGAGTTTTGCAAACCTTACATTCCTATAATAATACCTTAAAATGCTTAAGATGTCAGTTATTGTTAAGGATAGATGGGTGTCCATTTCCCTTTAAGGATGAATAAGTGTGTGTACACAAGCAAAAATCTATTCTTTATTTCCTTCACTGCCATTTTTTCGTACTCATAGGTTTATCAAAGTAAGAGGATGACTTGAAATATTTTGTTGGTGTTGGTGTTCAGTCATTTCAGACTTTATTTTGGGAAGAGAAATTAGAATGGCTTGCCACTTCCTTCTCTAGCTCATTTTACATAGGAGGAAACTGAGGCAAACAGGGCACACAGCTAGTAAGTGTATGAAATTAGATTTCAACTTAGAAGATGAGTCTTCCAGACTCTAGACCCCCATGCTTTATCCACTATGCCACCTAAATGTCCCTTGAAATAGTAGGTGTGTAATAAATGCTTGTTGATTGAATGACTGACTTCTTGAAAGTCTTCAATGTGATTGTATAGTGAAAGTCCAACTTCATCATTTCAGGGAGTCATGGAAATGTCTAAGGGTTTTGGTAGAATTGGGCTCAGTATGGACCAACAATGGGATGAGACATCCTCCCTGCCAAAATAAGCTGAGTTAAGTGAAATGCAGTATCATGGACAAAAGAGGTGAGAATCCCACTTCCCTGACCTAGTTTGAAATTTTGTGTTCAGTTCTGGGCACCACAACTTGGAGAAAACATGGATCACCCAGAGATTGTACAAAGGAAGGCAATCAAGATAGTGAAGGGTCTTCAGATTATGAGGATCAGAGGAAAGAACTGGGGATTCTTAGCCAAGAGAAAAGAAAACTGGTGGTGGGGCAGGGCAGAGAGAGAGAAAGGGAACATGTCAGCAACAGGTAGCAAAGACATGAGAACTTTCTTCAAGAATTCCAAAGGCTGCCATAGGGGAAGGCAAAAATCACCTTTTCCTGCTTGACTCCAGAGTGCAGAATTCAGAAAGATATAGCTAGCTAGCGCTTATGGAGGTTTTAAGGTTAGCAATGAACTTTTTGGGTATAAATTCATTTGGCCATCACAAAAGACTTGTGAGACACAGAAAAGCTAAGTGACTCCTCCAGGGTTATGCAGCTATTAGTGTCTAAGGCAGGATTCAAATCAGGACCTCTGCTTCCAGGTCTCTCACTGTTTCTTCTGTACCAACCTAGCTGCCATGAGTATGGAGGTTCCAAAAATCCAATTTAGACTTGATGTCAGTGAAACTTCTTAAATGGGAGGGTTCTCCCAAAGTGGAGTAAGCTGCTTTGAGAGGGCACAGATTCCCCATTACTGGGGGTCTTCAAATAAAGACTTGTTGATCTCCAATTGGAAATGTCAGAAAAGGTCCTCTCATGCAGATAAGGCTTGAACCGATGGCCCACAAAGTGTCTTCTGACTCTTTCTGAGGTAGAGTGGAAAGAAGGCTGAATTGGGAGTTAGAGGACCTGGTCAGATCCCTCTCCTTATACTTCACTTCTCTGGACCTCAGTTTCCTATAAACAAAACCCCTAGATTCTCTCTAAGCTCCCCAATAGCTCCTCAATTCTAAGCCTCTGACATGGAGAACAGGACTCGGCCAAGGAAGAGTTATTCTCTTCTTTTTCCATTTCATTTCTCGTATTGGGTCAGGAGTGGGGGGAAAGCTGGGGGAGCCCTTTTCCCTCCATGAAGAGAACAATCCCTCTCAAAGTGACTGGTCTGGAGGCACCAATATGAACTATAAATCATACTTCAGCTCCAGCTGCCAAGACTCAGGGGTCGGATGGGGGGAGAGATCATATTAACACAACAAAAATCTCGGAACAGGGGGTCCTTTTGGAAAGAACACGCCTGCTTCCCAGGCTAGAGTTTGTTTACTTCTCACACATTATAGCTGGGGCCACATGCTGTTGTGTGAAGGGGCTCTGGAGATCCTGAGAAACACCCAAGGGGGTTTGCCTTGTCCTTGGACTGTGTTCCCAGGGCTTGACTTAAACAAATCACAGGCACACCATGAGCCTGCCGCCTACTCTTTGTGAGGGGATCAGTGTACCTGATAAATTTTATTTTTTACAATAAACTATTCATGGTCTTTAGAGGCCAGAAAAGTCAGAGAGGCTAGTTGGATTTATTTTGAAGAAACACCAACTAGATTTAAAACTGACCATATATGTACCCTGGGTAACATGAGGGTAAACAGAGGAAAATATGGCTTAGGAGTCCTCAATAATTGTCCCAACAAGTGAGGAAGGATGTTTTGGAGGATGAGAATGTTAGATGGGGAGCAAACAGAAGAATTTCAGAAAACTGGGAACCAGGAGCACAAATGTGCCCCAGATAAGAGTTTCGGGGTTCAGACCAATCATGCAGTATAGAGAAAGACTTTCCTATGAACATTGCTCTAGGGCTGGAGAGGACTTCATAGGCCCTCAGGTCCAACCCTCTCATTTTTACATGTGAAGAAAGTGAGTTCTAGAGAGGATAGAATTCTGAAAGGTTAGAGGACAATGAATAATAAATGGAGTATTTGTTCTGAATGAGCCTGGGTATGCAAGTTCCTTCCTCTCTCTGGGATACACTTTTCTCATATCAAAAACAAAGAGAAAAGTTGAATATCAAGGACCCTTCTAAAAACTTATGCAGTGCCTGGCACATAGTAGGTGCTTCATAAATATTGTTTGATCGATCTAACAAATATATCTAATCAAGATAAGGCTTAGACTGGGTCATGGTTTCTTCCACCATCAAGAACTTCATACATACTGAAGGGCAGAAAGCCTCCTTACTAAAGAGGCCAAAAAATGCCCATGATGTCCAGCACCAGAGAAAGGAGAATTCTCATTCTTAGTTTATCCCCATTTAGCCCTCTCCTGGGAAAATACGAGAAACTTTCCCATTGGTCACTAGATAAAGAACCTAGCATCAAGTAACACTGGTCTCCCCACTCACAGTTCTCCCACTCACAGTTTCCCAGAATTAGTACTGATGGTCCCTACGCCTGGAACTCTCAATTTCTGCATCTCCTCCTCCTAGCTCCCTTGGCTTCTTCCTTCAAATCTCAGTTAAAGTCCTTCCTTCTTCAAGATGCCTTTCAGAGTCCTCTTTAATCTTATCACCTTCCCTCTGTTCATGAAATCCAATTTCTCTTGTTTGTAGTTTATACATGATCTGCATGGCATCTCCTCTATTAAACTGGGAGTTCTTTTGAGAGCACAGATGATCTTTTGCTTTTCATTGTATCCCCCAAACTTAACACAGTGTCTGGTAGTACATAGTAGGTGCATAATAAATGCTTGTTGACTGACTTATCATTGACCCCTTGTCTATTAGTTCATCAACTCTAAACCACATAACTCTCTGAGTATAAGTGAGGACCCTGTCTGGAGATATGGCATCCTACATAAACTATGCTGAGAGGTCCTATGCCGAGAAAGAAGGGAATACAACCCTAACCTCCCATGAAGTTATATTGTGCTCCAAAGTGATTACTCAGAAATTTCGTGATCCTCTCATGAAATGGTGATGGCATTCACTGAGCTAAAAATCTCATTTGAGAGTTTATCATCAGACTATGAATATAAATGACAAAATTGAGTTTCTTAACTCATTTTCAGAACTTATTTTAGTATTTTTTCTCCCTCCTTCAAAGTTGTTTTTTTCTTTTGGATGAAAGAAATGTGACCCTTTGTTTGCTTGAGTAAATGTTGAGGAAACTGGGAGCAGTCAGAAAGGAGGTTTTATTTTAAGATTTCAAACAACATGAAAACAAAAGAATGAAAAAAATCAATTCAAGTTTTCCTTCTACATCAAGGCTTCTGAACTTTTCTTGTGCCATGGACAACTATGACAAAATGGCTAGACCTTTATCTCAATAGAATGTTTTTTAAAATAACAAGGCAATGTTAAATTTCACCTAGAAGTTAGTAAAATTTAAGGTGCTGTTATTTTTCTTATCCAAATTCATCTATGAACAATGGATCCTAGATTCAGAACCCCTAATCTTTAGGAAGCCTTTCCTGTTTTTCTTTCAGTAGCTAATAGCTTTTCTCCCCCAAAATACCTGGCATTTCTTTTGCATATATTTATCTATATGTCTATTTTCTACCTCAATGCAATGAAGGTGTCTTAATAGATAAATTGTTAAGTTGTTTCCTTTATCTAATTTGTATCCTCAGTGCTTGGCATATCTTGGGTGCTTAAATTGACCTCCAAGATTCCTTCCAACTGATATTCTCAAAGAGTTTCCTCTGCTCACAAATATATCAACAAAAGACTAATAACATAGTTATAAAAGAGAGGGTCCATGCATGCACACAGGTGTACACATTCACATACATCATCCTGTCTCAAAATAATCAAGACAACTCTGTTCCTCTTTGGTGGGTCTCCATCTCTTAGAAATGTATGCAAGCTTCTCAACTTCAATGAATTGTCAGGATATTAGAGGTCATAGAGTCTAACCCCTTTACTTTATACATTGGAAAATTAGGCCTAAACAGGTAAAGAGTCTTGGAAGTAGTAGGTGATAGAATCGACATTTGAATTTGGGACTTTCTGGGGTTGCACTCCCCCAAGGGAGTGCATATTTGAGGTTGCTAGAGAGTCTTTTAACTCCTTTTTTTATGACAACCCTCTCCCCAGGCACCCATACTGTTCTTCATTTCATAGGACAATCTTAATAGAAGTTTTTTCAAAGAGAAAGTATTTGGTAAGAATGAAAAGTTGAACCTCATTTAACAAATGAAGAAAGACAGACAAAAAGAGATAAAGTTTGGAAAGAAGGAAGGAAAAAAGCAGATGGGAGAGAGGAGGAGGTGAAGAGAAAAGAAAGGAGGAAGAAAGGAAATCAGAGAAGGAGGGAGGGTCAGAGGTCTCCAACTTACTGGGTGATCTGCATCCAGTTCTGCCCCATAGCTAAGGATCTGGTTGGCAAATCTGTCGAGCTCTTGGATTGTTCTTGGAAACCATGGTACTGCAATATAAAAAGGAAAATATTTCTTTCACTCCATCCTCCAGGCTTTAGTAGAGAGGGCATGGCCAAAGGAGATTGGAAACCTTTTCATATCAATCATTCATGAAAGCAGTGACACTGCCAACCACTATCTATGAACACTACCAAAATGTGTGATATTGATTGTGAAAACCCATTAGAATTTCTCTTTTCAACAAAAAATCCTTTATTAAATGTTTTTCTTAATCAAATATTAAAATTTCCCTACTAATGTCTCACTCTGATACTTTATCATAGCGTGATGCAATCCTGTGCTCTTGAGCGATAATCCTCTGGAAAACTAATTACAAACTGGAAAGCCTTTTAGTACAGGAACAGAAATAGGCTGGGCCTCTTTTCATCCAAGAAAGTTTCATCCAACCCTCCTAACTAAGGGCAGAGAAGAGCCTAAGGAGGAAACTGGCTGTGGGAAGATGAATTGGGAGTTATAGCAACTAAAAGAGCAGCTACAAATTGGAAGAGTCGTTACCATCTAGTTTAATGTTAGGGGGACCCACACCATGAGATCATCAATTAAAAAAAAAAACTCTTACCTTTTGTCTTGGAGCCAATACTGTTTATTGGTTCCAGGGCAGAAGAGTGGTAAGGGTTAGGCAATGGGTGTTAAGTGGCTTGCCCAGGGTCACACAGGAGATCATCAATTTAGAGGGGAAATAAGATTTTAGAGTTTATTGAGTCCAAATCTCATTTCACAGAAAAGGAAACTAAGGGTTAGAGACATTAAGTGACCTTGCTAAGGTCACACAATCAGTATCTAAGGCAGAATTTGAACTCATTCCCTTCTGGCTCCAAGTCAAGAATTCTTTCTACCACACCAACATGCTTCTTCTCACCAGTAGAACCATGTATTTTTAAAAATTCCACAAGATATAATATTAGACTGATTCCAAGCTAAGCCCACTATTTTCTATTCCTTGCACTGCCACCAAATTAACCTTCCTAAATCACAACTTCTGTCATGTTACTTCCCCTTATCCTCAATCAATCACAAACCTCCAATTGCTCTCTACTGACATCGTACATCATTCACAGCCACCTAACCTCACCATTAGGATATTAAGATCACAGATTTAGAGCTGCAGGAACCTTGGAAGAAATTTAGTTTGACTTCTTCATTATATAGTAGGGGAAACTAAGGCTCAGAGAAGCAGCCCTAGTGCAGTGGCTATTCAACCAGCTGTGAAGTCAAAAAGACCAAGATTGGAAGTCAGCTAATCTAACCCCCATCTGGTCAAACAGGGGAAGAAGCTGAAATCCGGAGAGGTTCATAATTCCCCTTCTTAGAACTCTGAGTGACCTTAGAGATCATCTAACCATCCCTCACTTTATAGTGAAGGGAACTAAGACCCATTTGGAAAATTTATTGATTTGCTGAAGGGAAAACAGGTAAGAAATGATTAGTATTTGCTTAAAAAGTAAGTTGCCTAAAGGAACGAGCCTCTCTTTCCTCATTTGTAAAATGAAACAATTGAACCAGATGTTCTCTGATGTTCCTTCTCTCCTTAACCCCCAGCTCTAAGTCCCATGATTCTGCATCTATGATAGTTGGAAGTTCCTTCCTTCTAAAGCTATGATCCATGTAAGTTCATTTGAGTTAAGGCTTTGAGTTTGGCAGCTTTGGTTCCTTTAGACAGTGACCTTCATTGCATCTGAGGCACTTTAGAAAGGAAAAGCCATTGACAGCAAAGGGGACATGGAAAACACTTGGCTTCTCCCATGTTCCAATCATGGGAATCCTCACTGATTCCTAGAAAAGAACATCAGTGCCATCTGGTGGCCCATTTCAGGGAACTGAGACAGATGCTTCCTTGGCTTAGATCTTAGGACCTGAGTACAATGGACAAATATGGTATTAAAGAGACAAATTGTTCATCACAGAGGTACTTAGGAAAAATTCAATGAAAAAACTCTGCTGCACAGATCTCGGATGCTTATGTGGTGCCTGTGCTAACACCTTCTGAATTTCCAGAATCTTCTGCTACATTGTCAAAATAATTAATGATAATAGCTAGCAGATGAAAACATGATTTATCACTTGTTTATTTGGGTATATGATTTGGGGTTGGGGTTTTATAAGATTATTCTCTTACAAAAATGAATAATATGGGAATGTTTTGCACATATAACTTTGGAAAAAATTATGTGGAAATTTGTTATTGGAATAAAATAGAGATAAAATTAAATAATATTGGGGCAGCTGGGTAGCTCAGTGGTGTGAGAGTCAGGCCTAGAGACAGGAGGTCCTAGCTTCAAACCCGGCCTCAGCCACTTCCCAGCTGTGTGACCCTGGGCAAGTCACTTGACCCCCATTGTCCACCCTTACCACTCTTCTACCTATGAGACAATACACCGAAGTACAAGGGTTAAAAAATTTTAAAAAAATTAAATAATATTAATAATAATGGCTAGCATTTAAATAGAACTTAGAGGTTTACAAAGCACTTTACAAGCATTATCCCTTTCTGTCCTCACAGATGCCATTATTAGTCCTATGTGTGGAATGTTTAGCCCCAAGAGGGAGCCATTATGGTACAGTGGGGCGAAACAATGGATATGGACCCAGATTCAGATCCTACCTCTGACACTCACTACTTTAGGGACAGTCTGAAAATCATCTGGCTCTTTTGAATTTCAGTTTACTCATTTGTCAAGTGAGGGGCTTGGACTGGATAGTGCCTGAGGTCCCCTCCAGCTATATAATTATGACCCTATGATCATTTAATCTGGTTTCAAATCCCAGCTCTGGTATTTACCACCTGTGTGACTGTCTATGTTATTTAGCTTCACTGAGTCTCAGTTTCCTCATCTGTAAAAATGAGGGGACTGGACTAAATGATCACTAAGTTTCCTTCTAAGCCCAGTTCTATAACATGCAGTCTAAGTCTCTCTCTTGACTTTTGTGAAGCTGAAATTTTCCCAAACAATTATATTACAAAATGATAAGAAGGTCCTTTGTTCCTTGAACAAGGTTCTCTGTGGTCCTGTTATTCAAGGGTTATGAGTCCTTATCAATCTTTTCTCAGCTGAGATTTCCCTGGCCCAAAAAGCTTGTCACCTTGGGATCTGGACCCTAGTGAATCAGAGGAGTGCTATACAAGTTATATGACCTAACAATGATAATAATTATTGTTTTTCAGTTGTTTCCAATCATATCTGACTCCAAGATCCCATTTGAGGTTTTCTTGGCAATGAAACTTGCCATTTCCTTCTAGTTGACAGGATGACAAGATGACAGACGACAAGATGACAGATGAGGAAACTGAAGCAAACAGTGTTAAATGACTTTCCCAGGGTCACACAACTAGTAAGAACAATAATAATTAATGTTTATAAGTACTTACTGTATTTCAAGCATGATGATAAGCATTTTACAATTATTATCTCATTTGATTCCCATGACAACTTTGGGAGATTAGTACTATTATTACCCTTGTTTTACAAGTGACAAAATAAGATAGACAAAAGTTAAGTGACTTACTTAGGGTCACACAGATTAGTTAGTATCTGATACTGGTTTTAAACTCAGGTCTTCCTGATTCCAGCACTAGGGCTCTATCTACTGTACCATTAAGCAGCCTCAAGGACTCCAGAACCTAAAGAATTTTTTTTCTTTTTGAAAAACTCCCTTGTATATGAAATATAAAGATGTGAGCTCTAACCTGGTAACATAAGACTATTCATATCCAGTTGAGTGATCATACCCCCAAAAGTAGTCAATCGTTAATGAACTAACATCAGACTGAAAGGAAGTCTCTACTGGAGTGCCACAGACATCTATCTTTTGCCCTGTGCTGTCTAACATTTTTATAAATTGCTTTGGTTAAGTCATAGATAGCATATTTCTAAGATTTTAGATGACACAAAGCTAAGAGGGATAGGTAAATACTCTAGACCAGTGATTCCCAAAGTGGGTGCTACCACCCCCTGGTGGGTGCTGCAGTGATCCAGGAAGGCAGTGATGGCCACAGGTGCATTTATCTTTCCTATTAATTGCTATTAATTTTTTTTTAAATTAATTTCCAGGGGGCTAAGTAATATTTTTTTCTGGAAAGGGGGCGGTAGGCCAAAAGAGTTTGGGAACCACTGGTCTAGATGATGGAGTCAGCATCCAAAAATCACTTTGACAGGCTAGAGTGATGAGCTGAAACTGAGAAGATGACATATAATATGGATAAATGTCAAGTCCTAATAAGTTTGTTTAAAAAATCCTCAATTTCACAAGGACAGGAGCAGTGAAGGGAAAGGGAAGGGACACGCTAGACAACATACTAGACAACAATTTATGTGAAAAAATATCCAAAGGTCTAAAAATATCTTGTGGTCCACTGAAGACCACAAGAGTAATATGAGTCCACAGTGTGGCCCAGTGGCTAACTGAGGCATTTTAAGAGAAATAAAGTGCCTACAGTGGGAGGAGGTACTTGTGACCTTGTGCTCTGGATATTATGTTTAATTTTGGTCAATATATTTTAGAAAAGAGATTGTCAGGCTAGTCTTCCCAGGAGAGGTAGGCTAGAATACTGATGAGGGATCTGGAAATCATAACATAAGAGGACTGAAGATACTTAATCTGGAGCAGACGAACCTTAAGGAAATTAATGATAGCCATCGTCAAGTAGGTAAAGATTATCATATGTAAGAGGAAATAACTTTATTCTGCTTGACCCCAGAGAATAGAACCAGGACCAAATAAATTGATTTAGACTCTATATAAGGAAGAACTTTTTTGGAGTTGTCTACAAATAGAAGTGGATGCTTCAGGACATAATGAGTCCTTTATGGATAGAGAGCTGGATTTGGAGTAAAAAAGACTTGAATTTAAATCCAATCTCAGACCCTAACTAGCTAAGTGATACCAGACAGTTTCCTTTTCTGAAGTACCAAGTACAAGCAATATACTTGATGCCTTCCAAGCTCCCTTCTAAGTCAAAATCTGTTGTCCGGTGACTTCATAAAGATCACTAAGTAGATACTGGAAGACCAATAGTTAAATATGTTATAGAAGAGATTCTTATTTAGGTAGTCAGTCAACTAACATTTATTAAAAGTGTCTATTGTGTGGCATACACTGAACCAAGTGCTAGAGATATGAAGAAAGGCAAAGTAAACAAACAAATAAACAATCAACATCGTCCATTCACAAGAAATTCCCCCACAGTTGCTAACTTTACTGGTTCCTGAGGATTCTTCCAAGTCTGTAATTCTCTGACTGATTTATACATTCTCCTTCTGAGACTATTTGCTAACCCTTTAACATCAGAGTTGTTTTTATTTATTGCGCCTAAGGTATTGTGTTCAAATTTATTGCATAGAAGTTAATTCCTCTAACTACAGTTTCCTATTAAACTTTGACTTTAAAATGCCAGTGGGTCTCTTAACACACAATCTCAACTTTCTCCTTATGCTCTAGGCATCTTGCCTAGAGTAGACCAAGGTGGTTGTAAACATTTCCATCATTCATTTGTTCAATTTAAAGTCTTGATTCAAACTGAACACCTACTCTCTATACAGTCAAGGGAATTGGGCTGATGTTATGGTCCTCACCTTATAAAAAGTAATGTGCTTAGAAGAAGCTATTCTGGTCAGCTCCACTAACCTCCCCTTGTAAAACTACCAGAAAACTAAGGAAGGGGAGGGAGAGCACAAGTGAAAGGAACCTAGATAAGTGGAAGGGAGGGTGAAAAAGAGGAAGGTCAGGGTAGTGAATTTAGTGGTTATTGCCAGTCATCTGTAGTTGAAGTTAAAAAAAAACAGGGATAGCAATCAAATATATAGGGATTGGAGTCAAATTTATAAAAGATAAGAGCCATTCCCAAAATGAAGTATAATTTCTTGTCTCTTCCCCTCTTTTATGATATGACTAACATAGAAATGTCTTTTGCATGATTTCCATATATATTTTTGGTTGCCTTCTTAGTGGAAATGGAAGGGACAAGAGGGAGGAAGAGATTGGAATGCAACTTAAAAAGAAAAGAATGTTAAAAAATAATAATAGAGTTAAATTTCCTTTCAGCTCTGTTATTTCATGTTCTAAGGTCCCTTCCAGTGCTAATATTCCCCCTTCTAAGGCTCTTCTCAGTTTTGACATTTTCTATTCCTAAAGTCCTTTCCATCTATGATATCCCATGTTCTTACAGTCCTTCATAGGTCTAATATTCTGCATTTCTTTACTTATTTGTTCTTCCTCATGAGTTAGTTTATGACTCCAGGAACTGAATGGGATAGGGATATGGAGAAGAAGAAAAGATGCCTAAAAACACTGTCTGAGACTAACCTGACTACCCACTCTGTCAAGAATATAATAGCAATATTTTATCATCTGGTTCATAATTTGTTTACTGCTTGACTTGTTCATCTCTAGCCTGGATGTGGATTACTTGACTGTTTAGGTTGCAGGACCACATATTAAATGTTGTAAGGAGCCATATAAATCATCTAATCCAACACCTTCATTTTACAGATAAGGAACCTGATTAAAGAACTTACCCAATGTCAAATGGGTAAAAAACAGTAGATCCAGTATTTGAATCCACGTCCTTTCACTCCCACTCCAGCTAGCTTTCCATCAAGGCTCATTGACTTCTTTCAATCAATCACCAATCATCAAACATTTATTAAGCACTTAAAATGTAGGAAGCACTAGGACAAGTGGTGGGGTCTACAAAAAAAAAGTAAAAACCCCTGTTCTCAAGGAGCTTGCATTCTGATGGAGAATAAATGGATAAATGCAAAACACATACAGAGCCATTGGTTCAACTTAATGGAATCAGTAGGTGAGAACTTAGGATATAGATATTGTCATATCATTGTGGATACCTTTCCCCCACACACTCATCCCATCCTCTTTGAAGTCATAACCTGATTCATGAGGAGAGACAAGATTCAAGATAAATACAAGGATGAAATGAAGCCACCAACAGCTATGGGGACTGAGAAAGGCTTCCAGTAGAAGGTGGGTTGGGATCTAAATTATTGAAGGAGATGAGAGATTCTAAGAAGCAAAGGTCAAGAGGGAAAACATGGCAGGCATGTTTGGGAGACAGGCAGTGCAAAGGTATGGAGATGGAAGATTGGACATATGTGTCATTCAACAGGTAAGTCAATATGGCTGGACCATGGAGTTTGGTGGTTCCATTGTTTTCAGTCATGCCTGACTCTTCATGACCCCATTTGGAGTTTTCTTGGCAGATACTGGATCTGTTTGCCTTGTCCTTCTACAGCTCATTTTACAGACGAGGAAATTGAGGCAAACAGTCCCATAGCTAGTAAATGTCTGAGGCCAAATTTGAGCTCTGGGAGCTGAGTCTTCCTGACTTCAGTCCCTGGCACTGTATCCACTGTGCCCCTAGCTGCCCCATTATCATCTGTGCTTCACCAGTTGGGAAACTGAGCTCCAGATGGAATACCCATATTCACATGGGGATGTGTTAGTTGGTATGTGTTAGAAAAGGATATAAACTCAAGTTTTATGACAGTAAGTTCATGCTGTCTTGGCAAATCCCTTGATACAACTCCTACCAAAAATATGGAATATCAGCCTGGGGTCAAGACTTTTTATTCTGTGTGTCCTGGCATGGCACAGAAATGTTTGTTAAATTGAATGAGGCACTTATTTAATAAGTGGCAAGGACACTGGACTGGACATCAAGACTAACCTGTATTCTAGACTCTCTTCTGCTACTCAAGAGCTGTATGAACCTGACCAAATCACATCCCCTCTCCAAGGCTCAGTTTTCTTCTCTGTAAAATGAATACAGTTGGGCTAGAGGAGATCTAAGACCTCTTTCTACTCTGATATAAATTTATTTTTTAAATTAAATTTTTAATTACACATAGAAACATTTTGTTAATTGTTTTCTGACTTTTTTCGATTCAGACTCTTTTCCTTTCTCCCCCTCTCTCTGAGGCAGTACGTAGCCAAATATCTCAATTCTGGCATATCTCTTGATAGCAATGAGGAGGGTTAAAAGAACAAGGCCCAGAGTATCCTTTAAGGACGTTCGTATTTCAGTCCCATTTAAGACCCTTTGACTCTAGAATGAGAGGACTTGAGTTCAAATCCCACTTCCACTGCTTACTACATATGTGTCCTTGAAGAGCCCACTTAATCTCAGTTTCCTCATCTCTTAAAGAAGGGGTAATCCAAAATAGCATACAAGTTTCCTTCCAGCTTTAGCTATATATGATCTATGATCTGTCCTGAAAAATGTCGGAGGGGAAAATGTACAACAGTTCATTTCAACATTCTGCTTGTTATTCCCAAAAAGGACACTAGATGGAAGCAGAATAAAGAAAGTTAGACCTGTAGTAAGCAGGACTAGAACTGTTGAATAAAAATGGGGATATTAATTTTAAAAATCACACAATTTATTGTACAGTTGGGCAAGACCTTAGAAATTATCTCATCCCAGGGTGTTGGAATAGAATTTGTAATCAGGTTAGATTGGATTCAAATCCCACCTTTAATATGGACTGACCCTAAAGAAAACATTTGTCTACTTTGAGCCTCTTTTAGAAATTTGGGGGGCAGCTGGATTGAGAGCCAGATTTAAAGATGGGAGGTCCTGGGTTCAACTATGACCTCAGACACTTCCTAGCTGTGTGACCCTGAGCAAGTCACTTAACTCTTACTATTCTTCTGCCTTTGAACCAAAATGTAGTACTGATTCTAAGAAAAAAGGTAAAGGTTTATTGTTGTTTTTTAAAATAGAATTGGCCATCTGACCCTAGATAAAATATCTGACTCCTTTGAGCCTCAGTTTCCTCATATTTTAAATGGGGATATCAGTCATTTCAATTTAGAATTGTTGTGAAGAACTAAAAAAATAATGAATGTGAAGCATCTACCATTATTATTTTTACCATTATTCTTTTTTCTTGTTGTTCAGTTGTTTCCATTTGTGTCTGAATTTTCACAATCCTGTTCTGTTTTTCAAAGCAAAGATACTGACTGCAGTGGTTTGCCATTTCCTTCTCCATTTTACATATGAGGAAATTGAGACAAATGGGGTTAAATGACTTGACTAGGGTCACATGGCTGTTAAGTGATTTGAACTAAAAAAAAAAACAATCTTCCTGACTCCAGGTATGGCTAGGATGACCTAGCTATCCACACAGGGAATTTGCTTCTCCATTATAATCACTAGCAGTGTAAATTCCTTAAATTCCTTTTTTTTTTCTTTCCAGATTAGCTAGCTGTCAACTTAGAAAACAGCTCTTAGGGCTCTTAAGCAAAGGAGTAAACAGTGAAGGAAACCCAATCCTCCCAAAGAGAGGTGATTTTGTCATCATTTATCGCCAAAGGGAAATTGTCATCTTTTGTTTATTTCACGACCTGAAGAAATGAAATAAATATTTCCTGATGTTATATGGAGATGTTTTAATAAAAATATGTCTAGATTTATGATTATACATATATTTAAATACTTAGTTTAATTATATGTAAAAAGTTTTCAAAATTAAAAAAAAAATCTTGACTTCAGGCATTGGCACTCTATCCACTGTGCTACTTAGCTATCCCCATTAAATTGTGGTCGAGAGTGGGAAGTAGAGAGGTTGTAAGCAGATGATGTCAACTGGGGAGGGTGAATTCACCTGGAACATGGAAGTGGAGGGCCTTGGAAGGATGAAGGCACTGAGCCCTAAAGGTAGGGTAGTAATAGGAATGTACCAATGGCATCATGGACAAATGGGAAGCCTTGGAATTAAAAAGACTTGAGTTCAAATTCTACCTCTGATACATAAAAGTTGGGGAACTATGCATGAGTTACTTAACCAGATGAGTTGAGCAAATAAAATCACAAATATCAGCCAAAATGAAAACATGCCACAAACTCAAGAATAACTCCTTGTACATTTTTACTTATGTTTTATATTTTCTTAAGCACTTTCACCTGCATCATCTAATGTGAGCTTCAGAATAGTTCTGTAGGAGAAGCAGGCATTCTTATTCCCATTTGACAGATAAAGAAAATGAGATTTAGAAGGTTTAGATTTCCCCTTGTGACCTGGAGCAAGTCACTCTGTGAGCTTCTAGTGGCCGGTTAGGTACCAGAGATCTCAGAATTCTGGAATTCCAAACTAGAACCTTTGCCATCCATCCCTAACTCCCAGTTTACCTGAGGCTCACTCCAATGAAAGAAAACACGGAGAAGCCCTCTTTAAGGGGGGCAGTCTTGAGTCTGAGGTTCTCAAGGGTTTGAGACAAGTCCCCTGAGGTAGCTCCAGGTACCCAAATAGTTTTCTGGAGACAAGGAAGAAGGGTAAAATTTTTTGACATTTTGTCTATTTACCAAATTAGATGCCAAAATTTCCCCCCTTGTCCCAAGAGATTAAGCCCTCTTCCTCTCTGGCTTAACTCTGCTATTGAGACTGACCCCAGCAACTTCCCTGGCAACTGCTTTAACCAAAAAAAAAAAAAAAGCATCAAATCAAATTAGCTCATTAATGATTTTTTTTAATGGTTTCTTGGTCCATAGGTCTTCCCTGGGCCTGATGCCCCAGCCTGGCTGGCTCCCTTCTCCCGGGTTAATGAGTGACCACCCCAGGCTCAGGCAACAGAGGGTCTCTGTAAAGTAACAAAGAGTCTGGGCAGGCTGATAATTAATAAATATTGATTTGGCTCTAAGAAGAGCAATGGCATTTAAAGGTTGGCCCTGGACTGTCGCTTTTTGGCTCCATTCACGTAGGGTCAATGGGGAGCGTTTGTGCCTGGTGCCCCCCAAAAGCCAAGCCTCCCTGAGTCTTTGCAAAGAACCTGGGGCCGTTTGCAACTAAAGTCACCTGCAGCTTTAATTAAATCTTGAACAGATCAAGGTCCAGGTTGGTTGCATTCTAACCAGCCCCCAACAGTCCTCGCCAACAGTGACCAGCAGTCTGACCCACCCCTAAGAGCCTCTCCCCCTGCCCCCAACGACTCCATAACCTTTGCCTCTAGCCTGTCTCAGTAAATGCAATAAATCCTCCACTTCATTGGCCTGAAATAGAATAACATTTTAATTCTCCCTAACCAGGGCTCCTGGATGTCTCCTCTGAGTCAATGGGCCTCCCAAGACCATCATGAAGGGTGGCATTGTGTAGCCCCAGCCAGACCCTCTCCTGTCCCCAGCGGGCAGACTGGCCCCCCTGGGTGGCTTGCCCATGGTTGTTAAACTCCCAAGGGAGCTTGGATAACACAATTTCATTTTGTCCCAAGAGCATGAAAAATAGCTAAATGCCTTCTGTTTTAAGAGGGTCTGAGGCCATGTTGGTGGTGACAATATTTATACAGCAACCAGGAATGTGGTGTAATAAAGAGTAATACAAGGAATCAGAAAGCAGAGATCTTATATAAGCATAAGTATAAAAGTATATTATACATGTATAATATACTTATATACCATATTCTATTCTATCATATTTACTATATATTTTATATAATATATTATTATATATAATTTTATTGGCTATTATTATATTATTGATTATGTAACATCATATATATTATATACTTATATAGTACATATATTATATTTATATACATATAAGTATAAATATGTGTATAAATATATATCTTATAAGTTTATATTTATATTTATATAAATATATAAGTGCTATATATTTATATATCATATTTACACAGTATATAACTATATAATATACAGATATTATTTTATAATATATACTTAAATATATTATATGTGCTTATATAATATATTATATGCTTATCAGTATAAATATGTAAGTACAAATATATATCTTATAAGATACATACATAAATATATCTTATAAATATAAGATAAGAATAAATATGTAAGTATTGTTATATGGAGATGCAAAGCATGGAATCCCTGCAAAGGTACAGGGACAGGCTCACCCAGAATTCTGTCCCTGTACCTTTGCAAGGATTCCATGCTTTGCATCTCCACATAACAGTATGTTATATCATATGTACAATATTATATTAATTATTCTATTATATAATATAGAATATTAATCAGATTAATGTTATATAATATATAATATAAACATAAGTATGTTATATTTCTATAAGTATAACTATATCTCTTATAAGATATCTTATAAAGTTGTTAGTTTTGCTACTTGAATAGCTGTGGCCTTAGGAAAGTCATTTAAATTCAATATACCTCAGTTTCCTCATTGGTCAGACAGAGGTAGATCAAATAAGATTGCACATGTAAAGCCCTTCACAAATCTTATAATGTTATATAAAAACTATATATTTATTTTTGTTATTTTGTAATCATTATTGTCTTTATCATCATTATTTTTTGGAAACCCTTACTCTCTGTCTTAGAATCAATACCGTGTATTGGTTCCAATACCATGTATTGGTTCCAAGGCAGAAGAATAGTAAGGGCTAGGCAATGGAGGTTAAGTGACTTGCCCAGGGTCACCTAGCTAGGAAGTATCTAAATCTAGATTTGAACCCAGGGCAGCCCAGTCTCTAGGCTAGACTCTCAGTCCACTGAACTACCTAGCTGCCTCCCTCAATTACATTTTATCTGGTTTGAGTAGCACAGTGGATGAGGTGTTTGACCCCTTTCACCTAGAGATCACCATGGAACATCAAAGAGTGATAGATTTGAAGTCAGAGGACCTGAGTTCAAATCCCATCACTATCATTTACTACCTATGTGACTTTGGGCAAGTAGTTTAGGCTTTAGTTTCTTCATTAATTAAATGACAGGACTGGCATGAAACAACAGTCACTATTTATGAAATGCCTACTATTTCCCAGGCATGTACTTGACTTCCCCAAATCAAAAAGGCAAATATGAATGGTTTATGTCTAGATAATAGCTCCTGGAGAAAAAAAATGAGGGGCCAGGAGAATCTATAACATGGATCCTGACGTGTGTTTGCTTGCAAGAAGAACATGGGAAATGGCAGGAACTATGCAGAAACGGATTTGGCAGACCTTAAATTTCCTTACAAATGTTGTCTCTCTCACTAACACATGGTGCAATGCCCAGAATCTTTAAAATCTATAAAATGGAATCTATAAAAATTTTTAAAATCTATGAAATTTAAAACTTGTTAATTTCTAAGATGGTTTCCAGCTCTAAATCTCTAAGCCTGTGATCAGTTATGTGGCATAGTGGATTGAAAAAGATTTGAGTTCAAAGTCAGTTTCAGATAATCCAGATTACATGACCCTGGGCATATCATTTAAGTTCTCTTTGCCTCAGTTTCCTCAAGTGTAAGATGGGGATAATAGTAGAACCTCCCAGTGTTGTTGTGATGATCAAAGGAAGATATTTGTAAGACATTTTTGCAAACTTTAAAGAACTACATAAATGATAGCTATTATTATTGTTATATGACTTTACATTTATCTCTACTGTTTTCCTTTGGGGACAGACAACTAGGCTACACAATGCATAGAGTGAAGTCAGGAACACTCATCTTCCTGAGCTCAAATATGGCCTCAGACACTTACTAGCTGTGTGACTTTGGGCAAGTCACTTCACCCTGTTTACCTTAGTTTCCTCATCTTTAAAATTAGATGGAGAAGGAAATGGCAAACCACTCTAGTATCTTTGCCAGGGAAACTTGAAACAGGGTCATGAAGAATTGGGCATAACTGAAACTGAATGACAACAAATTCATTTTGGGGTGTCACGTTTTAAGGAGAGACAATGTGAGGTTGGCGAGTGCCCAGAGAAAAGCAACTAGGAAGGTGAGGGGGCTTCAGATTCATTCAGTATGAAGAAAAGTTGAAGGAATGAGGATTTTAGAGAATATTTCAGAGAACCATGATAGCTGCCTACAGCTGGGGCTGAACATACTAGAACCCAAACTAACCCTTACCCTAACTAGGTCCCAGAGTCAGAACTAGGAGGACGAGACAGAAGTGGCAAAGAAATAAAATTAGGATTAACATCATCATAAACATCTATGAAATACATTTAGTATAGTGCCTTGCCGAGAACAGGTGTTTCTTATGTTTCCTCTGTCCACATCCCATCCCTTTTGTAGGTATCTCACAGTAGACTGGATTTCCTTGAAAGATAGAGAATATCCCCTTGTTGAAGGTGATCACAGAATCTTCATCTGGACACTTGTCATATGTACAATACAGGTGATTTAATTTTTCAGGCATGGATTAACTAGACAATTATCAACGTTCCCTCCAACTATGAGATTTTGTAATTCTAGGATTCTGTAAATTTCTTCTCACTTGATTTGACTCATCATCTCTTTAGATCCTGATCCTGGCATCAACCATGTTGACTCCACTTTGAGTCATTGGCCAGTTTGAAAAATATGCCATCTACACTTCATCAAAGTCAGTGATAAGCATATTGGAGGGGGAAAAAAAGCAAGATCAAGGATGGACCTTTGATTACTTCACAAGACATCTCTCTGCAAGTTGACACCAATCCGTTCATCTCTACTCTCAAAATCCTGCCATTCAAGCAGTTTGAGATAGATAAGCATACTATCATGGAGCCAGCAATTTCCCTCTCTTGTCCATCCACCTATTAAGAAATATTGCCAAACACATTGTCAAAATTTAAGGAAACTGTATCTATGTTGCTCTCCCTACTTGCCCATCTAGGAACCCTGACAAAAACAGAAATGAAGTTAAATCTGAGATAACCTACTATTTGATGATCGCTGTTTCATTTTTCTAAATGCTCAGAAACCACTCTCATGACGATAGGGTTCATGGTAACCTATTATTTCTTAACTCCCATTTTCTGTTGACAACACCACCATTTAGGATTTCTGTTTCTCAGGAAATATTCCTTTGTAAAAGCAACTAATACCAATTAGTGTATTGCTAGCAGTTAGCAATTGGTCTTTTGCTATTAAGGGGAGAATAAAGATTGTCCCCTCTTCTGCTTTCCAGATTTTCCCTTGGATCTCTGAGAGAAGAAGAAGTAACTTTGCTTTGGGGACCCAACCAACAGTTTGGATCATGGGATTTAAGAAGCAACAAGATGGCCCAATGGAAAGAGTGCTGGACCTGGAGTTAAGAAGACTCATTTTCTTGGGTTCACATTTGATCTTGTATACTTACTAGCTGTGTAATCCTGAGTAAGTCACTTAACCCTGTTTGCTTCAGTTTCCTCATCTGTCGAGAGAGCTAGAGAAGGAAATGGCACACCAATTCAATATCTTTGCCAAGAAAACCCCAAATACGGTCAAAGAGTTGGACATGACTGAAAAAATGACGGAACAATAAATAATGGATTTAAAACTGGAAGGGACTTTGGAGACCTCATTTTATAATGAGGAAACTGGGTCATAGAGAATTGAAATGTCCTAAGGTTCAGGGTCGAATAGCCAGTAGGTATCAGAATTTGAACCTAACTCCACTTCCAGTTCAGACTGCCTCTGCTATTTACTCCCTGCAAGCTGAATCAATTCATTGACTTGGGCCTCAGTTTTCTCATTTTTATAAAATGAGAGAATTGGACTGGATGGCCTCAAGGGTTCTTTCCAGCTCTAAATCTCCAATTCTGTTCAGTTTCTCTTTGCCTCAGTTAAATGTAAGCCCGTCTTCCCTGTGTACCACAGTACCCAAAAAGGCAGCCCTTCCATCACCAAGAAGTCAGCAAGTGCTCCTTTGAACCCTTGGATCTGCTATTTACAAATCTGGCTTGACATTCAGCAGTTCACATCAGCTCTGTGGGACTCAGTTTTATCATTTATGAAATATTAGATTAATTCCTAAAATATCCCTTTTGCGTTTTGGTCTGATGCAAAAGAAGCAGCAGAATAACCCATTTCTCCCTCCCAGAAAACTCTGCCTTTTTGATTTCCTCACTCCCTGGTCCAGAACATCCTATTATTCTGGACCCAAGCCTGACACCCCACTAAGCCCCCTTTTATCATCCCAGCCCTAGCAACCTCTTCCCAGCTCAAGTCCATTTGCCCTTAGAAAGTCGTTCCAAACAGAAATCTCCTTCCAAATCTGCAGATCATAAATCTATTTCCAGGCACAATGCCTTGTTTGTCTTTCTCCTGGTCGCTGAGATCTGTCTCCTTGTAGGAATGTCTCCCTCCCCACCCTGCCCACCCCCCACCTCAATGTAATGTCATGGAGAGGACTCAAAGGGATAGGTAAGAGGATTAAGAGATGGATTGATGGGAGATATTAATGCTCTTTCATGTTGTTTTGAGGAAGGATTTTAGATCATCAGGGAAGGAGAGGCAGGGGGAGGACGACCTCAAGGATTCAAAGCCTCTCTGGCCTAAAATCCTATTAAACTCATGTCGGTCTCTCAAGGATGCATGAAGAAGGTTGGAGCTTCTTTAACGTGTCGCTGTAATTAACCTGGCTTAAGCGGGTTTGGGGGCGTGGAACTTTGGCAATTAAAAACCTGAAACTTTCCATTTTCTATCATCCATATGGCCCTTTGAACCACTGTGGGGACAGAATGAAGGCTGGGCCAGCTTAACGGACTTGAGGGATTCAGGGCATCCAACTAAACACACTCTGAGCCCTGTTTCTGAACTCTAGAGCCTTGGATTTAGTGAGAATTTGGACTGGAAGACAAATCATTGGTGGAGGCCTACCTCAACCTTGTTAGAGAGAAGTGATTTTCTTTTCTTGAGCTCTGCACAAATAACAACTTTTCAAACATCCTAGGAAAGTTTCCCAGTTCAGAAAAAAAACTCCCAATCTCAACATCCACCAAACTACCTGGAATCCTGCATCTGGGGATTCTTAAGACCTAAACTAAGGATTCTTGAACTTTTTTACGTCATGGTCCCCTTTGGCAATCTGGAAAAAGCTATAGATCCCTTCTCAGAATAATATTTTTAAGGGGGGGGGAAGCAAAATACATAAGATGACTAAGAAAACCAATTACACTGGAATATAATTTTCTAAATATTTCCAAAAATGATAACAACTTTGCCATACCCCAGGTTTAGAATTCCTGATGTAGAGCAAGGTCAAAGATGGAAAGAAAGTTACCCCTACACTAAAATATTCATAGGTAGAAATCTCTGTGTTAGCAAACAAACAAATCTGCAAATAGAGTTTTGATACCCAACAATTAATTAATTAATGTACATTTACTTAGCAATCACTATATACTAGGACCATTGTGCTAGGAAGTAGGCACTGGAGAATGGCAACATAAATGGATTACTTCAATAGAATCAGTTCATTGACAAACATTTATTAAGGGCCTACTATGTGCCATGTGCTAAAGATGCAAGGATGAAAATGAAACAGTCCTTGCAGTCAGAGTTTACATATTGCTGTTTTGTGCAAAAGAAGAATTCAGAGAATCATAGGAAGCATTACCAGAACAGATGCAGAATGAAATAAGTAGAACCTGGAAATAATACACACATTGAATAAAAATGCCATCTCCTTCACTTCTTTGCCTAGATTGAGACTCTAATAGTCATTATTTTGTTGTTGTGGTTAAGTCATTTTCCAGCCATTAAATTGAAATGCAATGAGTAATAGGATTACAGAGTTAAAGCTAGAAATGAGTTCTAAGAGACCACTTCTCCCAAGCCCCCATTGGGCAGATGAGTAAACTGAGACACAGAGTTTAAAAGGTTAAATAGTAGGTAACAAGTAGAATTGGAATTTGAACCCAGAGCCCCTAATTCCATTGCCTTTCTGAGTTCAGTTTTCATCTACCAAGGAAAGGTTGTTGTGAGGATAAAATGAGACAATATTTGTAAAGCACTTTGTAAACTTTAAAGCACTATATAAATGTTACTATTACTATTGGCACCTTGGTGGTGCAGTGAACAGAGCACCAGGACTAGAGTCAGGAAGATTCCTTTTCCTAAGTTCAAATCCAATCTCAGACACTAGCTGTGTGACCCTGGACAAGTCACTTAACCTTCTTTGCCTCCGTTTTCTTACCTGTAAAATAAGTTAGAGGAGGAAATTTCAAACCATTCTAGTATCTTTGGCAAAAAAAAATCCCTAAATGGGGTCATGAAGAGTCACACATGACTGAAAAATGACTAAACAATGACAAAATGATTACTATTACAGTTATAACCTCTGCAAAGAAGGGAAGGAAGGTGACATTTGATCCAATGTGTACGTTTTACTCTTGGTTCTATTTATTTCCCTTTGCATCTACTCTTAAAATGCTTAGTGATAGGGTTCAAGCGAATTATTAAATGCTTCCTATGATTCTCTGGCATTCTATCCAGTGCACCACCTTGATGCCAATAGTAATGATAGTAGCATTTACATAGTTTCTTGGCAAATAACGGGATAAGATTTAGAGCTGGGAGAGGCATTCAAGATCATTTAGTCCAACCCTCTAACTTTACAGATGAGGAAACTGAGGACTAGAAAGATGAAATGACTTGTACAAGACCACAAAGCTAGTGGCAGAGCTGGAGTTCAAACTCAGTTCTCAATCTAGTATTTTTTCCCTGATAGCCTTCCCTTAACTCCTGTCACCATAACTGAGCTTTTACTCAATGTCTAACACCAAATAACACAAGCTCAAAATGGATATGGAACTTGAATATTAAAGGTCCCATCCATTAAAAAAAATTAAAAGTGTGCTAGATCAGGCAACTTTCACAGGTATGGCTACAGGAAAAATTCTTAAGCAAATGAGGGATAAAGGCTACAACATAAGAGAAAACAGATTATCTCGAATGCATGAAGATTATAAAACTTTTCTATGAGCAAAATCAATGCACCTAGGGTAAAAAGGGAAGCTGTTGATTGGGGAAAAGAATCTCTGTGTCAAATATCTCTGTTAAGGGCAGGCAAGATATTTATAGAAATAACACCTCCCTATGGCTCAGTTTTCTCATTTGTAATATAAGAAAATTGTACTAAATGATCTTCAATGTTCCCTTCAGCTCTCACCTTAGCTATATAACTGCTGAATCCCTTGTAGTTGTACAGGAATAACTAGTGTTATAAATGCATCTCTTTACCCAGTTGTCTCATTTACTTTAACTAGATTTCCTCCCTTCTTTTTCTTTCTTCTTCCTCCCCACTTCAAAAGACTCTCCATAACACAACACCTTCCCTGGCTCCCCTGGAAGCTAGCTTCTTGTCATTTGTCTTGATTTCCTGATCAAGTGCTCTGGACAGTCCCAGACTCCACCTGCTCCAGCCAGAGCCAGAGCAGCTATTTGATGAGACTGGCCTTTTGTGCTTCCTGGCCTGGGGCTCCAGTTTAGAGCAGGTGGCCAGGCAAGTGGGGCATGGAAGTCATCAGGGACCCAGCCATGAGCTTTGACAGAGGAGAAAAGAAGCAAGATGGAGCTTGATCTTACCAGGCATTGATGCATCCCACCTCCCAAAGACCTGAACCCTTCCCCCTTTATCTCCCCCCCTACATGGCTCAAAGCCTTTTAATATCTGCCCAACCACCCTTAGGCAATGAAGTATCAACTATCAGTCACCAAGGAAATTCATCCCCTTGCCTTAGTCATTCTTTTCAGAGGAAGCAGCAATTTAATGGAAAGAACACAGAATTTGGGAGCCCCAAAATCTCAACTAGATTCCTGGTCCCACTTTTGACTTCATATATGACCTTAGGCAAATCATTTAACTTCTTGGTTAGTCAGTTTCCTCATCTTTAATAAAAGAGAGGGAACAAGAATAATCGGAGGTTTAGATTAAATCATTCTTAACCTGGGATCCAAAACTTTAAAGATTTCAATAATTGCATTTCCGTATAATTAGTTTCCTTCTTAATCCTTTGCATTTATTTTATTGACTTAATTTTTTTTTTGTTTTCTGAGAAGGGATTCATACATTTCATTAACCTGCCAAAGGGATATAGAATACCCACACAAAAGTAGAGAATCCTTGGATTCAATGATCCTTAAAAGTGCCCCTTCTAACTCTAAAATTAGGATCCTGTGGTTTATTAGGAAGCCAAATAGGTCAAGTTATTAGAAAGTTTCATCAGTTCCCAGTAAGGGAGTGAAGAGATACATAATCTGCATTATAAGAAGTTTGTCGTCTCACCGTATACTGTAACAGTCCTTAAAACGGTATTTTCAACTTTATGGATCTTTTATTAGGAAGCCATTTAGTTCAAGTTATTAGAAAGTTTCATCGTTCCCAATAAAAGAGTAAAGAGATACATGGTCTGCATTATAAGAAGTTTGTCGTCTTACTGCAAACTGTATCAGTCATTAAAACAGTGTTTTCAACTTTATGGACCCTCGAAGGGAAAGAGTTAGATTTGGTGTATGAAATTAAGCTCAAATCCTAATTTTGCCACTTAAAACCTGTGACCTTGGACAAGTCACTTCCTTTCTTTAAGACTTAGCTACCTCTTCTGTAAAATGGGCGGTTTGGAGTAGATGACCTCCCACTCTAAATCTATGCTTCTATAACTCAGCTGTATTTTGATTCAAAGACTTCATGTTCTCATTTATATAGTTTATAGATAATATAAGCAATTTGTGTCTTGAAACATGACAAACAGAGAAATGTGTAATATGTGATAATATATGTACAACCTATACCGTATTACTTGTCTTCTTGGAGAGGGAAGAGGAGGAGTGGAAAGGAGGAGATGAAAAGAATTAAGACATAGTTTTTTGGATATAGCTAATATGAGAATTTGTTTCTCTCAGATAAATATCTTTATTATATATTCATAACTAATCATATGTATTATATTATTGTTACATTGCATATTATATTCTACATAAAAGAAAATGGTAACAAAAAATAAGATGAAAAGAAATAATGTTTCTATGCTGAGAAATAGTTTGGATTTTAGAAATGGAACTAGGAGAAAACAATGAAAGTGGGACAGACCTTTGGGCCCTGAAATACAACTCCCTTTCTCTCTGACATCCCTCTGAGCTTCTCAGGTACAGTCATTGGGTCACAAAAGGAATGAGACTCGATGACCGAAGACTTCGATTCCATTCCAAGCATACCACTCATTAGCTGTGTGATTCTGGATAAACCAGTGACCCTCTTTGAAGCCCAGTTTCTTTGTTGATAAAATGGAGCTAATAAAAATCAATAAACATTTATTGTGCTTAGTACTGGGGACACAAGACAGAGGCAAAAGACAGTCCCTGCCCTCAAGGAGCTTACAATCTAAGAGCTACTGTGAAGATCAAGGGAGACAATGTATTCGGTGACAACCCACATCCCCAGTAGAACACCTTTAAATCAATTCCTTGAGTCAGAACAGAGCTCAGCAACTTGCATGCAGTAAGTACTTAAATGTTGGTTGAATTACTGTGTTATTTGGCATTTCTAATGAGGGAGGGGTAACAAGAACACTGAAATGTCAGTTCCTATCCTTCCACCTCTCCCCTGCCTATTCCATCATATATATGTGTGTGTGTGTGTGTGTGTGTGTGTGTGTGTGTGTGTGTGCATATATATGCAGCATAAGTAGAAAGTTAATTAATACAAATAAATATATAGTAGTTAAATATAAGGTTGTTAGGGAGAGAGGGGATCAGGAAGGTTTCATGCAGAAAGTAATACTTGAGCTGAATCTTAAAAGGAAGAGAATCACTCCCTATTTCATGCAACCTAGAACCAGGAAGATTCATCTTCCTGAATTTAAATCTGGCCCTAGACACTTACTAGCCAGGTGACCCTGGATAAGTCAATTATAACGGTTGGCCTCAGTTTCCTCGCACATAACACAAGTTGGAGAAAGAAATGGCAAACCACTCCAGTGTCTTTGCAGAGAAAACCCCAAATAGATCATGAAGAGTTAGACACCACTAAAGTTAGACACTAAAGTGACTGAGCAACAACACATCAAATATAAACTTCTCTGTTTAGCTTGAAAGCCCTTTGACCTGCCCCTGGCCTGCCTTTCCAGCTTCATTTAACATTATTCCCCATTCCTCACTCTGTAATCCAACCAAACTGCCTTTTTCTCCTCATCTTTGACCTCTATGTCTTTTGCGCTGGCCCCACATACCCTCATGCCTGGAATGGACCCTTCCTCACTTCTCCTTCACAAATCTCTTTCTTCTTTAAAGATTCAGCTCAACTATCACCTCCAGCATGAAGCTTTTCCTGAGCCCCTCCTTTCCAACAACTTGTATTTAACTATTTTGTATATATTTGTATTAATTTACTTTATATTTATGCTGCATATAATTTTACATGCATATCTGGTTATACATAATATACAGTGGAATATATAACATCTATGGGGTGGTCATGTGGCACAGTGGATAAAGTGCCAAACCTGGAGTCAGGAAAATTCATCTTCATGAGTTCAAATCTGGCCTCAGACACTTACTGACTATGAGACCCTGGACAAATCTCTTAACCCTGTTTGCCTCAATTTCTTCATCTATAAAATGAGCTGTAGAAGGAAATAACAAACCATTGCAATATCTTTGCTAAGAAAGCCTTAAACAGGGTCACAAAGAATAAGCCCTGACTGAAAACGATTAAAGAACAAAAATAACAACTATGTAATATTTATACATGCATATAACTACATATAGGGTCTCCCAAAATTAAGTCCCTCCTTACTATTCCTTCCATTTTAAGCTTTAATAAAGCAGCACAAAGATGTTGGGGAGATTCTTGGGCTCTTTGCCCATTAGAATGGAAGCTTCTTTTTTTATTTTACATTTTTATTTTTTAATATTCTTCCATGTTTACAAGATTTATTTTCTTTTCTTTCCCTCTTCCCTACTCCTCACGGAGTCAACAAGCAATTCCACTGGGTTGTACAAATGTTATCACTTAATACTTATTTCCATATTATTTATTTTTGCTACAGAACAGTCTTTTAAAGCCTAAACCCCAAATCACATCCCCATATATACACGTGATAAGTGATGCCTTATGTTTTTCTTTTGCATTTCCATGCCTCTAGTTCTTTCTCTCAATGTGGTTAGCATTCTTTCCCATAAGTCCTACAAGAGTATCCTGATTTGTTGCATTGCTACTACTAGCAAAGTCCAATACATTGGATTGTTCCACAATGTTTTACTTTCTGTGTACAATGTTCTGGTTCTGCTCATTTCACTCCAAAACAGTTCATGGAGTTCTTCCCAGTTTTTATAGCAATCAAGCAGTTCATTCTTCCTTTGAGCACAATAGTATTCCATCACCAGCATATACACAATTTGTTCAGCCATTCCCCAATCAAAGGGCATCCCCTCATGTTCCAATTTTTTGCCACCACAAATAGCACAGCTATAAATATTTTTGCACAAGTCTTTTTCCTTATTGTCTCTTTGGGGTACAAAATTAGTAGTGGTAGATCAGAAGCTTCTTGAGAGACATATGTGTTTCATACTTTGTACTTATATCCCCAGCCCCAAGCACAATACCTGGCACATAATAGGTGTTTAATAAATTTTATTAATTTAATATGAAATACTATGAAAAATCATATTATTAAAATATGATTAATCAATAAAGGAAAATCTAGAGATAAAATGAATTTAGAGCTGTGTAACCCCGAACATGTCATTAACCCTGTTATAAATAAAAATTAATTCGGGAGGCTTATTACTAAATTTATAATAATTTGTAAAGAGAAAGAGAGAAATAGGGTTTCTGGCCTTTCTAATTTAAGGTAAAAATCCAGGCCCCCATCACAGCCAGGGATTCCCTCAGCTTACCAGAGATCAGGAGATAAGTTAAAAAGCTCAGTGCAAAGCGCCAGCCCAGAGACAAGTACAGAAGCAGAGAGAGACCCCTTAGCTTGCCGCACTGGCTTTTTTAACCTAACCTCCCCCCACCCCAATGTTTCCCTTGGCCAATGGCTTTCAAATGCCAGACCATCTAAATTCCCTACACTTTAACACTATCTGGGATGCCCGAGCTCTTAGGCATGTGACTCTGATTTCTATGTTGACTGTTTCCAAGATGGAAATGAATTAGAAGTCTCCCAGATAATTACTTCATACAACCTTTTTTGCCTAGCCCTCACCACTCTTCTTCCCTGGGACCAATACACAGTATTGATCCTAAGATGGAAGGTAAGAATTTTTTTTAAAGGAAAAAAAAAAAAGAAAATGAATCTCCAAAAGCTGTTCAATAGGTAGGACTTCGTGGTCTTAAGAAGCACAGTTTTATCTTACCTGTGTCTTTCTTCTTGTCCCGGGAAAGCTCATGCACAGTGGCACCAATATCATGTCTTAAGCTCTTGATCAGGTCATCAAGAGCAGGGAAACTCCGATTATCCAGGTTGGTGAAGAACTCATACTCATCTTTGTTTAGAAGAGAGGGTCTGGATTCAATGTGAGTCAGATTTATAGCATTCTCCTAGAAGAGGGAAAAAACCAAATGAACAGCCCAACTGGACCATAGATATTCTTTTTTTTTTTCATTTCTATTCTCAAAGAGAAGAGGAACTTATAATTTCTTTGAGAGTAGGACTGTTAGCTTAGCAAAGTGCCTGGTATAGAGTAGGCACATAATACATGTTTGCTCACTGGACCTTGAAAGGATGTTTAAAAAAACAGCATGGCTTCTCTTGTTGGGCAAGGAGATCTGGACCTTACCAATGTCGCATGACAATATCATCCTGTCTTCTAATTTCCAAGAGGAGCATTCATTGTCCCAGTATAGACTTATAAGCTCCTCAAGTGCAAGGACTGTTTTGGTTTGGTTTGATTTGGTTTGTATTATTTTGTTTTTGCTTGCTTCTCTGGCTCTAATACATAGCATAGTGACTGGTGGATTGCAGGTACTCAAGAAATGTTTGTTGAGTGAATGAATGAATAAACAAGTCTGAGAAAGCTAGAGAGTGACTTTGGAGGTCTCTAGAACTCTAATATAAGATAGGTTTTGTATTGCCTGTTTTATCAAGAGTCCTGCTCTTAGAAATACTTTTCTTTCAACATAGCAACTTGAAAATAAGGATAATCCAACTAGGTATGATTGATGAAATAAGGGATAAAAATTGGGAAGAAGTTATTGACCAAAAAGAAATATGTTGAGAGGATGAAGGACTTTGTGGCTGTGGCTGGTAGCAAAACAGACTGAAAAAAGACACCTATATGCCTTCCCCACAACAATAATCTTTAGAAAATTCCAAACTCTTTAATTTAATTTAAAAATTATTTTCTTTGATCTTGATTTTTTTTTCTCTTTTAAAACCAAAATATTAAACTGAGTCTTTCTGAAAACGAGTCTATCAAATAGTAATTTGGTAAAAATCTTAGCACTGAAACATTGGAGCTCAATGTTGGTTCAAAACGTTAGGGTCCCACAAAATAACATAACCTGTGATATATGGGATTAGGGGTCAATAAACTGGCTTGTCAATGCTTTGAAATTCTGCCTGGTGGCCTAGCATCATGAGTCTATTGCTATATAACATATAACAGATTAGATTTAGGATCAGAGATTGATGTTATTGTTCAATTTCAGTTAAATCTGCCTCTTCCTGACCCTATTTGAGGTTTTCTTGGCAAAGGTACTGAAATGATTTGCCATTTCCTTCTCTAGCTCATTTGACAGATGAGGAACTGAGGCAACCAGGGTTAAGTCACTTGCTTGAGGTCACACTACTAACAAATGTCTGATACCAGATTTTAATTCAGGAAGATGTCTTCCTGATTTCAAGTCCACTGCTCTACCCACTGTGACATCTAGCTGACCTCAAATCAGAGGTCCTAGATTCAAATCCCACCTCTGATATTCACTACATTTACTTTAGAAGACTCCCTATAGAGCCCCTTTTATCTCTACTTGGGAAGTTCATTGGCAGGCAAAAAGAGAGGACCCCAGCTAGATCGGCTAGATATTTTCTCCCATTAATACCCTGCATTTATCCTGCATTAAATAATTTCCAAATGAGGCTAAAGCAGGATTCCAAAAGAATCCATCCTTGATTCTTTTTTCCTAATGAACTTACTTGTTGATCAGTCAAATCAGCCTGTATTCTTTCTTGGTCAACAAAAGGGTCAAATTTTTTTTGCAGAAATATGACTATTTGCAATTTGGAAGTTTAGTAAGGTAAAGCTCAGAGTCATGTCTTTCCTGGAGGCTTTGTATAGAGACCTTTTCTATGTGCTATACTCATTGGATTTCACTATTGTTGACTATCTTGGAAAAAATATTTTTAAAGAAAAAAGTTAAAAAACTATAGTTAACTAGGTAGTTTTATAATGTTTCAAAATTAGCAATTCATCTCAGAATGAAAGAAAAAGAAAAACATTATTAATAATCTATGGACTTAGAATTATAGAATCTCAGTCAGAAGGAATCTTAGAGGGCACCTTATTAAATCTCTCACTATCTGAATTATTCTATTCCTAAAAAATAGTTGCTCAACCTCTCCCTGAATACCGTCAGTAACAGGAAATTCAGTTTTTATAAAGTAACATTCTATTTTTTAGAGAAATCTGTTAATGAAGTTCATAAAAACTTTGAGTTGGTAAAACCAAGTAGAATGTTGGAAGGGTGGAGGAGAGACATGCACACTCATACTTTAATGGTGAAATTGTGACTTAGTCTAACTAGCCTGGGAAGCAACTTGGAAGTTTACTAGAAAAATTACAAAACTATCATCCCCTTGGCCCAGCGATCCTAGTGCCAGGTATATACTCGAAGGAGATTGAAGATCGAAAGGAAAGTTACAAACATATGCATGAAGATATTCAAAGTAATAATTTTCTGGCAGCAAAACAGGAGGAAAAATTGATGGCCATTGAAGAATGGCTAAACAAATTGTGGTACATGAGTAAAATGGAGTGTTACTATTCACGCCATAGAAAATGAGGATGATGAAGAATAAGAGATGAATGGGATGACTTTTATGAACTAACACTGAGTGAAGGAAATAGAACCAGGAAAAAATTTACAAATGACTATGCTAATGTAAATGAAGAGGACAAGAAAATACAACTTAACACTGGCCAACCATAAGTCATAACCAAGTTAGTCTCTAAAGAAGAGACAAGGAAATTTACCTCTCTCTCTCTTCTTTACAGAAGTGGAGAGGTAGAATGTTGCACATAATGGGAGATTTTGTGTGTTCATTGGTTTTGTTGAACTGCTTTTCTTTCCCTTTTCATTGTATCTTATAGGGAAAAGATCATTGGACAGGGGAGGGAGATTTATTTGGAAATGAAGATGATATCAATTTTTAAAAATTAGAATGTACCTCCCAGCTGAGATGTTTTCTATGTTTGTGGTCAATGCTGAAACAAAACAAAAATCTATAGGGTCCTTACCTCAAATAGACGCAAGACTTTGGCCAGAGCTCCAACCTCTTCTTTGAGAGAGAAAATCAGGGATATCGCACCATTCTGGTTAGTGTTATCACCAATGTAACTGGTTCCCTATGAAATTAAACAAAAATAAGACTATTAAATTGCTTAGGTTCAAAGCCTAAGTAATTCATTTCTATTCTGAAGGCTGTGGAGATCATGAACAAGTGAACACATGGAATATATCATTCAGAAAGGAAGAAAAGTAGTACTGTGGAAGGAAACTGAAGCCTATGACAAAATAGTGGTATCAATAAGGTGGGGAATGACATTTAATCATACCAAATATGGAGATCTTAGAGTAAAGAGGATGTAGGTTCAAGTGCAGCCTCTGGCATATGCTGGCTCTGTGAGCCTGAATTAATCAACATAACTTCTCTGTGTATCTAAGCAACTCTCTAAGACTATAAACCAGAGGTGACCTGCCCATCTAAAGTTATGGAGTGAATTTCTACTACTTGGGTTTTCCCACAGAAGTGAAAGCAAAGATCAATCACTGCCAGCACCATTATCATCTCCATCACTATCATCACCAGCATTAGAGGTCTCTAGAAGGCAACATACTCCGCCCAGTCTCTTAGGTTAACAAACTTGGAGTAATTGGATTCCTTACTATCTCTTATCCCCCTCCCCCATATCCAATCTGTTGCAAAGACCTGTTGATTTTACCTTTGTAACACCTCTAGAATATGACCCCTTTTTTCCTCTGCCCTGTCACCACTCTGGTGCAGACCCCCATCACCTTATACCTGGACCATTTTAATAGTTGCTGGAGGATCTGCATGCCTCGAGTCCTTCTCCACTACAATCCATCTTCCATTCATCCTCTAAAGTGATTTTCCTAAAGTGCAGGTCTGACCATGTCACTTCCCTACTCAACAAATTCCATTGCCTCCCTATTGCCTCCAGGATCAAATACAAAATCAATTCAAAGAACCTTCCTAATCTAGCCCCCTCCTACCTTTCCAGTCTTCTTACCTCCTACTCCTAGATACATACTCTTCATTCTTGTGACACTGATCATCTGGAGCAAAGCACACCATCTCTTGGTTCCCTGACATCCTTCTTGATTATTCCTCATGCCTATAATTCTCTTCCATCTAAAGGCTCTGCTCCCTGATCTCTCTGGCTTCCTTTAGGTCCCAACTAAAATCCCACCTACTACAAGAAGGCATCCCCAACTCCTCTTCACTCCAGTGCCTTCCCTTAGTCAATTATTTCCTATTTATCTTGTATATAGCTTGCTTCATATATGTATGTTTGTTTGTATTTACATATATATATATATCCCCTTTTAGATTCTAAGTTCCTTTAGGACAGCAATTATTTTTTGTCTCTTTTTTGTATCCCCAGTTTACCTTAGTGCATGGCACATAGTAGGCACTTAAAAATATTGATTCATTGTTTATACTGGGATTCTTGCTGTTTTAATTACTCCTTCTTCCAGCCTGACTTCAAACTTGACTAATATGAAGACTTGAATGTTCATTTAACATTAATATCAGAATGGGCTCTGCATCTCTTCAGGAGAAAAGGTCTAGACTGGTCCTGTTGCAGTTTTCTTGGTTATTGAGTGTTGTGTTATTCTAGTATCTTAGGGACAGACTGGGGAGCTGTAAGTATTCCCAAAGTAGTCTGGTCCAGGGCAAAGTCTGCCTGTTGCTTCCCCTTGTCTGAGCTCTGCAAGTTTCTGCCTTAGGTTTGGGTCTAGATGCTGTTGGACTCTGCCCCCTCTTAACTGATTGGAAGGCTCTACTAGTGTAGAGTTGCAGAATTATAAACTCCCCTTTTGGCTGAGATTTCTGCCTCAGTCATTCTTCCTGGGGTTGTGCTCAATGATGGAAGTGAGGACTGACTTCTAAACTTCCTCTGTTTGTAGTACACAGACTGGAGACTCCCTACTCTGGAATTTCTCAGTAGCCACTCTCCTGAACAATAAGATAAGATGACATATATAAATAATAAGATAATAACCCCAATAAAGGTGTCTATTTTTTTCCCTAGAGGCAAGAGGAGGCTATGGAAGCTTCTAGAATAGAACAGGAGAGTGATTTGATGAGACCTGTGCTAATTTAGGAAGAGCTATGAGCTGAGAAGGATGAGGGTCAGGCAGGATATCACAAGATTAAATAGAATAGCCAATGGAGCACGTCCGTGAATATGGCTGACCATGCAGACAGCCTTCATTCCCCAATGGAAACAAAGGTTTTCTTTTATCAGACATTAAGTTTACAATCATCTTTTATCCAGAGAAAGCGCTGGCAAACAGAAACAAGAAAGACATGGTTTTACATATGCATATACATATACATATATCTTTGTGTCAAATTATGCCTTCTGTACTTCATGGAGGGGAAGGAGAAAGGGAGGGAGATGCCTAACATTGTTAATGGAACAAGCAAATATAGAAATAAAGAAAATGTAAAAGAAAAAGAAATCAAAGGTTCATTTTACACAGGTTCTGGCTTGGAACAGTTGAAAACATCATGGAAGAATCTGCGGTTAACATTGTTTTCAAAGGATTTTAATGTTAGATGTAGAGGGAACCATACTGAGGAGGAAACTGATGCCCATGGAGACTAAGTGGCTTTTCCAAGATGACTCAGTAGTAAATAGCAAGTCCAGAATTTGAACTCAAGTTCACCCATGATATCACAGTATTCCTTTGCTCTAGTCTAGATCTATATCTCCAACTACCAACTGGCTATCTCCCCTTAAACATCCCAGCCGCACTTCAAGCAGGACATTTTCAAAGCCAAATTTATAATCTTAACCTAAATTTTGTCTCCTTCTGACTTTACTATCTCTCAGTCTAAACACCATTCCCAGTGCCCCATGTTTAAGCAAAAACTTCCATGTACCATTGACTCTTCATTCTTCCTTACTTCTCATGTCCTTTGAGTTATGAATTCTCAGATCACTCAATCTCCACAACATTGATCCTCTGCACTAGCTACTCTCCTGGATTATGTCCAAGTTATCTTTCAAATTGTTTTCAGGGCTGGTCTTTCTGTAAAGATCTTGCCATGTTACCCTTGCTCAAAATACCTTAGTAGTTCTCAAATGCTAGACATCCAAGGCCTTCTATAATCTGATACAACCCTCCTCTTTTAGAATAATCCCATTACTATACACCTTCATGCATTTAATAGTCCCAACAAATTGGCCTATTTCCCTAAACCTCTGTCATTTCCCACCACCAAACCTTTGTTCACAATATTCCCTATGTTTGGAATACTCTCCTACTTTCTAATATGAGCCCTAAACTGTTGGATTTGGATCCTTCTTTAAGTCCATGTCAGATGTTATCACCTTTAGAAAGCTTTCCCTGATCTAGTCCTCCAAACTGGCAATCATTTCTCTTTCCCCTGAAATTCACCTTCCTTTTGGACAGGGGCTAACAGGAACAATTTCTCCCTCCAGTGAATGATCTGTCTCAATTTTTTCACATAGGATAGCCAAACAAAGCTGCCTGGGAGTGGTGAGAGTAAATGGGGTAGGGATTCAGTTGGTGGATCCCCTGCCAGTCCCAGGGTTCTGCTCACCTGGGAGCTTCTCCTCTCAAACCCGACGCAGCCCACAGAGGCAGTGGACATGACTGCTCCCCACCTAAGGCCGGCTCTCTGGCAAAGTCAAGGGCTTCTGGAATGGAGAGCCCAAGGAGACAAGCTTTGCTGGGAAGGACCAGGGCAAAGGTATTTCAACTCTGTGGGAGGCAGGAGGCGTTGTCTTGACGCAGGAGGCTGACCCCCAGACTTTTCCCCCTCCTCCATCTCTGCTTCTCCTCCACCCACTCTCACTTCTACTTTTACCCCATCCTCCCTCTCTCCACTCCTGCCCTATCACAGCCTCTCCTTCTTTCCACCCCCTGCTCCGCCTCCCTCCCAGAACTAACCATCCCTCTGGAAGAGGCAGCTCCATAACATAACAGGATAGTGGCTTCCTAGTCAAAAGCCCTGGGTAAGAATCTAGAGTCCTTCCTTCCTATTTATTGAACCTTGAGTAAGGTAGCTCTCAGGATAGTAAATTTTGTGTCAGAAAGGAACTCAAAGGTCACCTTGTTTTACAGATGGGGAAACTGAGTCCCAGAAACTTTTTTTTTCATTTGCCAAAGATCACATAGCTTGGAGATAATGTTTTCCCAATCTTGCCCATGAACCAGAGGGAGAGGAAAACATGGGACCCACTGAGAACTCCTCTCCGGTTGAGAGTCCTTAGAGTTGGCTCCATAGAATGATACCTTAGAAACTATCTATTTCTCTCATTTTATAAAAAGAAATTCCAGTAGCAGAGCTGGGATGAAAAACCAGGATCCCTGACTTTAGTTCCAGGCTTCTTTCCAAGTCAACAAGTATTTACAGTAATTAGGATGACTTTCCATTCCACATTGTTGGGTATAACAAAACAGTTGGAATTAGAAACTGACTGAGGCAAAATATCTCAGCAGCAACTATATTGTTGAAGGAACATTGACTTTCAAACAGAAGCTCTCATTTCAAACGCCAGTCAGACAAATCATTTTAATGCAATGGGTCTCAGTTTCTCTTGTCTTTAAAATGACTAATCCAGGACTCAGAACTGGAAGGAATCTGGAAATTCATCTGGAACACACACACACACACACACACACACACACACACACACACACACACACACACACACACACACTTTGGCAGATAGAGAAACAGAGGCCAGAGAAGTAAAGAGATTTGTCTATACAAGTTAAATGTTCAGTAAATAATGATAGCTATCATTAGGCATCTAGGTAGTACAGTAGACAGACAGACAGAGAGACAGATAGGTAGCTTTCTCTGTTCCAGTTCTCAAGACTGGCAATCATTTCTCTTTTCAACAAAATTCACCATCCTTTTGGACAGCTAACCTGGGAACAATTTTTCTCTCCACTGAGTAATCTGTCTTAATTCTTTCATGTGGGATATATCATCAAAGTTCTATTGGAGTGGAGGTAGTAAAATGGGATGGGAATCCCTGCCAGTCCCAGAGTCCTGCTCATCTGGGAATTCCTCTTATAAAACCCTATGTAGCCCATAGACCCAGTGATTATGATTGCTCTCTCTAAGGTTAGGTCTCTGGCAAAGTCGAGGGCTTCTTCTGGGAGTGAATGATGGCTGGAGAAAACCAGCATGGAGTCAAGAAGACCTTCATTCAAATCTAGAATTTTCCTCTAGCTGTGTCACTTCATTTTTGTCTGCCTTAATTTCCTCATCTGTAAAAAGTTCATAATACTACCTACCTTCCAGAGTGGTTGTGAGCATAAAAATGAGAAAATATTTTAAGATTAAATCTTAAAGCACTCTCTAAATGCTATCTCTTTTTGTTGTTATTATTGTTAACAGAGAGTTGTTTTGGGTACCATGAAACATCCCTTGGGTATCTCCCTTCTTACTTTTTCATCAAGTTTCTTCCATTATCAATTTTTTCTAGTTTCCACCTCAAATTAATCTTCATTTGGTATCTGTTGTCAGCAAGTAAAAGCAATGAACATTTATTAAGCACCTACTAAGTTCTAGGCAATGTGACTTTAAACCCTGGGAGTATAGAGAAAAGTAAAAATAGTCCCTTCCCTGCCCTCAAGGAGTTCACAGTATAATAGGAGGGACAATATCTGAATAATTAAGAAAAAAAAGAGATACTGACAACATAAATTGGAGATAATCTTTGGTGGAAGGCATTAGCATTAAGGGGAATTAGGAAAAGCTTCTTGGAGATGAGATTTTAGCTGGAACCTAAAAGAAGTCAAACTGGGAGACAGCAAGTCAGCTAGTATTTGTTCCTGGACCTTGTTTTGTTTTGTTTGAAAGCTGGTATAAAAAAAAGAAAACTTTTATCTTACTTGAATAGGATACCGAATGATCTTTAACTGAGATAATATTTGTTTAATGATCTCATAGAATTAGTCGGCTGATCATTCTCCATGAACTATTATTGACTGTCCTTGGCATGTTCAAACAATATGTATGTCACAGCTGTTCCAAGATTAATTTTGACTCTTTTCTGCAGTTTATCAAAAATCCTTGGCTTTATTAGTGATGATATAATAATACAGATGTAAAAATGTTCATATACACAGGAGGCACTGAAGTAGAATGTTGGGCTTGTGATCATGAAGATCTAAATTTGAAAATTTGAATCTTGTCTCAGATGGTATGATCTTGGACAAGTCATGTCATCTTTAAATATACTCATCTGTGAAATGAAGAAGTTGAACTAGATGGCCTCTAAGGTCCCCTCTATATTGACATCTATGATTCTAATGGTCCCTCTATGGATGTAAAATGGATTTATAAAATGATGGGCTTGGACAAGATGTTCTCTGAGATGCCTTAATAATAAAAGGATTTTGTAAAGCACTTTAATATTTGCAAGGACTTTTGAAAATATTATTTCATTTAAACTTCTGAGAGGTAGGCACTTATCATTATCTCCATTTAGAAATAAGGAAACTGAGGCAGACAAAGATTAAGTGATTTGCCCAAGGTCAGACAGCTGGTAATTATCTGAGGCTGGATCTGAACCCCCAAGTGAAGCACTCTATCTACTGAACCACCTAGATGACTACCTAGCTGCTCTCCAAGTCCACCTCTCTGTTTAAGATTTCATGGTTATGATAATTTGAGGACATGCTATTGTTGAAGAAACAACTACAAAGAAGAGTGGCTTAGCAACTATGGTTTAGAAAGTGAGCTCATCTTATTACTGGGAAAACCTGGTTTTAAGTTTTATCTCCAACACCTACTTAGCTGTGTGATTCTGGAAAAGTTACAGTCCCTTGGTATTTATAAATTATGAAGAAAATGCTAACTGAAATTGGTAGGAGTTCCTTATGTCAGTAGGACTATAGATAGATCCAAGTCCTATCCCTTAGAATCACCATTCTCACATATCCTGTAAAGAAGTGAAAATGGCTTTAAGTTCACCGAAAAGTTGGTCTTCTGAATAAATAGAAGAGGATACTCCAAGCTCCCTCTCTTGATCCTAGCAGTAAAAGAGCTTCTCTGTAGTTCTTAGGAAAAGGAAGAGAGAAGATTATAAGGATCTTGTGGCTACATCCCCCAAGATCACTGTCTTTTTTTCTTTATTTTTTTCAAGTACTTCTTGCTTTTGAAATGGAAACCCTTCTCTCATTTTTTAAAGGAAGATTTCATTATCCCAGACACCACAGAGAATAGTTAGATGTTCCAGGAATCCTTGAGGCATTTGTCTTTGTATCTCTTCTATTTTTCTTCTCTTCAAGGGAGAGGAACATAGGGAAAGCAAGAGGTAAGCAATAGATAGCCTTTATGTTCCACTGGTGTCTATATGATGTCAAGACAACTTAAGAAGGGCATCCAGCATATCGAGTCAACTCTGATCACAAACTTATGGAAGGACATAGACACCAAAATGGACAGACAAGCTAGGCTAGGTGGAAAGGAAACAGAGTCTCATGGTGCATCATCCATGGAAATTCCCTTACTAATGAGAACACCAATCCAATGGATTATTGAATTAATTAGTCAATTAATCAACAAATATTCATTAAGTACCTACTGCATGCAACTGCTCTATTTCAATAGAATGCTAGAGACGCAGAATGCTATAGCAGATAGAGAGACAGTCACAGAGTAAGGGTCAATCAATCAACAACCATTTATTAATTGGTTAATAGAGGTGCTTGTAGCATTGAAAAGGTGAGTGATTTGTTCAGGGTCACATATCCAGTAGGTATCTTGGGACTTCCTGATCGGAGATAAGGTCTCTGTATCCTAGGTCACATTGCCTTTCAGTGCTTAATGATTTCTGATAAATTGAACTGAATTAAAATTAATTGAATTGAGGAAGCCAGGTGACCCATAGAGAGAGCACTAGATCTAGAGTCAGGAAGACCCAAGTTCAAATCCAGACTCAGACAAGTACTACATGTGTGATCCTGAGCAAATCGGTTTGCCTCCATTTCCTCATTTTCCTCAACTGTAAGATGGAGATAGCAATAGCACCTTCCTCCTAGGGTTTTTGTGAGGATAATTGGAAATCATTTTTGTATAGTCTATTACAAGTGTACATTGTCCAGCACTTAGTAAGTACTTAATGAATTTTTCAAAAAGAATTGAATTAAATAAATTTGGGAGGAGGTATGGTCTCCCCTACTACAACCCATGAATTGTTTTATAAGCAAGAAATCTTCAGACCAGGGCAAAGAGAGCGATGATGCAAGCTGATGGCTTGTGTACCTGGCAACAAAGGGGGAACCTGGCTGAGACTTCAAACTAACTTTGAAGTTAAAACTGTCCCAATCAGTGTACATTTTTAGAAATGTTTAACAGTCCGATTTTTACTGTTATCCTTACTTGGTATGAAGAAATAAAGGAAATCTAGTGTTTTGTTTTTAGGATATTTTATTCCAAATTGGCTCCAGATCTTTTTCAGCTTAACAGTGTCTTTGTTGTTGTTGTTGACTCATCTCAGATATATCTGACTCTTCATGACCCCATTGCAGGATTTTCTTGGCAAAGATACTGGAGCCATTTGCCATTTTCTTCTCCAGCTCATTTTATAGATGAGGAAACTGAGACAAACAGATTATAGTGACTTGTCCAGGGTCACACAGCTAGTAAGCATCTTTAGGCTATATTTGAAATCAGGAAGTATTCCTGAGTCCAGACCCTGAACATTATTCACAGCCTCGCTATTCAGTGACAATGCCTAGCCCTCTGTTAATAATCATGAATACAAAACTCTTCTTTTTCAAACTGTAAGCATCTGTCAGTTTTTCTCCTTTTAAAAGACAGATGATGGGAAATGGAGGCAATTGGAGAGAGTAAAGAACTTCCCTTTAGATGAATGTCGACATGGCATCATGTAGAGTACCTCACATGGGTTCAAATTCTTACTCAGACACCCACTATATAAAAGCAGGCAAATTAGTTAACTTCTCTGAATCTCAGTTTTCCCATTTGTAAAAGGAGGATAATAACATCATTTACCTAAAAGGATTTTCATGAGGATCAAAATAAAATATTGCCAAGGTGTTTTACAAACATTAAAGTGGTGCATAAATGTAAGGATTTCTTATTAACAATAATTACTTTAGGTTTTTAAAGACTGTGTACCCTTTGATCCAGCCATACCACTGCTGGGTTTGTACCCCAAAGAAATAACAAGGAAAAAGACTTGTACAAACATATTTATAGCTGCGTTCTTTGTGGTAGCAAAAATTTGGAAAATGGGGGGGGGTCTATTGATTGGGGAATGGTTGAACAAATTGTGGTATCTGTTGGTGATAGAATACTATTGTGCTGAAAAGGAATAATGAACTGGAGGAATTCCATGTGAACAGGGAGAACCTCAATGAACTGATGCAGAGTGAAAGGAGCAGAACCAGCAGAACATTATACACAGAGATGGACACACTGTGGTACAATCCAATGTAATGGAATTCTCTACTAGCAACAATGCAATGATCCAAGACAATTTTGAGGGACTTATGAGAAAGAACGCTATCCACATCCAGAGAAAGAACGCTGGGAGTAGAAACAGAAGAAAAACAACCACTTGATCACATGGGTTGATGGGGATATGATTGGGGATGTTGACTTTAAATGATCACCCTAATGCAAATATTAATAATATGGAATTAGGTCTTGATCAATGACACATGTAAAACCCAGTGGAATTGCTTGTCAGCTCTGGGAGGAGAGATGGAAGAGGGACAAATCATGAATAATGTAACCATGGAAAAATATTCTAAAACAATAATATTTACTTTATAATGAGGTTGGTTAATCTTTTATAACACTTTACTGTCTGTCCCAGTATAAGTTCTAGGACAGAAGAGCCCTTAAGGGCTAGGCAATAGGAATTAAATTACTTGCCCAGGGTCACCCAGCCAAGAAGTTAGCGTCTAGGGTCAGATTTGAACCCAGATCCTCCCATCTCTAGGCCTAGTACTCTATCTGCTGGGCTACCTTGCTGCCACTGAGGTCATTTCATCTTAACTTGCAAGAGAAAGGTTCTCAAAGGATGTAAAGTAAGCCAAATTGGGCTTTGCCGCCAGTTAATCTTTTTGCTAGCAGATACTAACAATGGTATCTCAATTCCATGATTCCCATGCATGGAAATATTTCCTTGGTATGGAAACAAAAGGTCTGGGTTCCAGTCCCAGCTCTTCCCCTCACATAAGGACCCTGGAAGAAAGTGTTGGATGGCTTACATACAAGTCAATGAACATGGTGGTCCTTCATTCTAGAGGTCTTTCTCTGGGGAGGAAGTGCATCCTCTTAAATGTAGGTGGGTTGGGTAAGTACTCCAGAGTCTTCAGCTCAGGCCACAAGGCAGAATTTTTAGGAATGTTAGTTCCCTTTTTTGTGACTCCCCTTTCCCAAATTAAAAAAAAATACAAGTGGACTCATGAGGCCCTAATTTACCTTAGAGATAGCCTCGTTGAGGGTTCGTAATCTTTTGGGCAATTTGATATAAACTATAGGCTCCTCAAAATAATGTTTTCTTAAACCCTTACTTTCTGTCATAGTAACAACTCTAAGACATAAGAACAAGAGTTAGGCAATGGGGTTGAATGACCTGCCCAGAGTCACACAGCTAGGAAGTGTCTGAGGTCAGATTTGAACATAGGTCTTCCCTACACCAGTCCTGGTATTCTATCCAATGTGCCACCTAGCTGCCCCTAACATAATGTTTTTAAATGCATGAAATAAATTACAAACTATTACAAAGGAAGACATTTATATTGAATTAGTCATCAAAATATTTTAATCAATCAATCCATAAGCATTTTATTAAGTGTCTACTATATGCCATAGATGATGCTAAGAACATTAAAAAAAAACTAAGCTCCAACTCTCCAAGTTAAAAACCCAGAAAAGAAGTCTGAAACAAGATTAAAGATGAATTCTAATCTTTCCATTCAATTCCTCCTGGGCAGGCAAGTAACATTTTCAAACCTGCCTTCAGCATGGCTCCATTTATTTACCTTTCTAGCACATCTGCCTGTCTACTCTGGAGAAGAGTGGAGAAAGCACTGTCTCTGGAGTCTAATGTGTTAGGTCCAAATCCTTCTTCTGAAACTTATTATCTATGAGACCTTGGGCTAGTCACTTCCCCTCTCTTGGCTTCAGTTTTCCCAACACTAAAAACAGGGAATTGGTCCAAAGGACCTCTAAGATCATTTCTAGCTATGAATCCACAATGCTGTAAGTCTCTCCAAAATAGAAGTCTGGCCAAAGGAAGTCACATCTGCAGAGTAAACACATATTCTACCTGCTGGCAGTCCATGTTGATTCCTTATGGAAACATGTGATGTGTGAAATAGAAGGTCCCTGCTCCCTGATTCTAAGCGCACACAACAGACATTCTGATGGTTTCTAGTCCCCCTTTTCATGATGAAGAAGAACCTTTTTAGTTGGATGATGAATAAGAAATGAGAAGCAAACCAGTGACTTCTGATGGGGGCAGAGGGAGAGAGGAAGCAATTTTGACCCTCTTTTTCTGCCTGGCTGGTTTGAGTGAGGAAGACATCCAGGAAGATTCTGGGAGGGGAGAGAGGTTGGCCCCTACTAGAGCCATCAGTGGGTCTGTGAATACAGGCTCTTTGTGTCTTGGTGTCTCTTCTTTCCTCCTCTTAGATATGGGAATATTGGAAATGGTCAGAGGAATAGCTAGTGTCTGACTTATGGAATCTATCCTGGAGTTCTCTGCCAGCCAAGTCAACTAAGATGCCAAAGCACTTCTGAGGCTCAGGCTTCAGCCCAGCAGTGAATAGACCTGACCAAGAAGGGAAGAACTCATCCAGCAGCTCTAAAATTTGAAAGTGAACCTGGTAGGACAGTTATTCAAAGCAGCTGTAGGTATCCCTTTCACATCATGATTTGCCCCATTGTGGTTTTGCTATATCTTCGATTGGAAATAAGAAATTACATGGGAATTTTTGAGGAGTTTTGCAGAAGCTGCAGACAACACAGAAAAGATTTAAAAACTTAGAAAGGTATAAAACATATGATAGCATAATGTAATATCAACATATCCTTAATACCAGGGGTCGGCAATGTATGGCTCTCGAGCCATATCTGGCTCTTTTGAGGGCCAGATATGGCTCTTTCTGCAGGAGCCATAAAGTCAATTTTTTTTAGGCACTGTTACAGGAGCGGCACTGTGAGCACTGTATGGCTCTCAAGAAATTACATTTTAAAAAATGTGGCGTTTATGGCTCTCATGGCCAAAAAGGTTGCCGACCCCTGCCTAATACCATAAATACACACAATTTCCTTTTTAAGTTAAAATAAGTAAAAAGTTAGTTTCCATAAAGAACTTAAAAGCCAACAGATGACCCACAAAGGCTAGAAATGGAGAGCTATCTTAAAAAAGGTTAGCAACTCAAATCCATAAAATGCATATACTATTATATATAATTTTACTGGTACAGAATGTATTTGACTGTTTACTAACCTAAAAGAATAGCTACACAATTTTTTTCCTTAAAATTAAATTTGTAGTAAAAGAACTATAGTTCTACACATACATTAAGGTATTATAAACACCCTATAAAGAAAAAGAACAAATTCAGACTTCTTCTCTGATATGAAGGGAGGGCCCAAAAATTTTATGTGGATTTTCCAGGTTGTGAGAATGCCAGCCCCTAACTTAACCCCTGCAATGTGGAAAGGATATCTGTAAATGTAAGGCTACTTTCCTTATCTACTCACAACTTTGTGCATTTACTGGAGAATGTGACCTCCAGAAATTATGTGCCCAAGTTCACCTACTTGGGTGGGGGTGGTGATTGTAGTTTTTGCTATATCTTCCCACTTATATACCAGTAAACATGTGATATTTAATAATAATTTAATCGGTAAATAATCCTAGGGTACTAATCACTGGTGGTTAACATCAAGGAGAATACACCAGAAGAGGGCTTGGAAGTGATAGCATTAGAGAAGATTCTGATTGGTTTCGAGGGGTATAGTAGAACCTTGTGATGAGAACTTGACTCACGAGTGAGAATGGGCACAGAGATAAGGATACCCCATTTTTTTACAAAGGCAACATTATAACCTCAAAATAATTATGACCTTGAGGAGAAAAGTTATACTTTGCACTTCAGTATTTCATCTAGTATCTAACATAGTGCTAGAAAGAGCATGTGCTAAACAAAAATGTGCTAAACTGAACAGAGTACAAATCAGTTGTATTTAAAGGGGTTACTTTCAATCTTCAAGATATAGTGAGAAGCAGGATTGATGAATCATCAACAGTAGAAAAGAAAAAATCTCATCACGGTCATGTATTCCAAGAGGAATTTGGACTGGAGAAGGCAAAATAAACATTGTCAATAGAGAATTGGAACCCAAGTTCAATAGCCCGCCAGCTGTTCCCAAATTTGACATTCTACCTCTGGCCACAAGCTTTTGTGAGGCTGTCACTTTTCTTACTTCTGTGTTCTAGAATCGTCAGGTTTCTTTGAGGGTCCACTCAGTTACACCTTCTATGGGAAATTGTGCCCTATTCTAGCAATTGTCTCTCTTTTCTCAACTTGCTTTCTAAGTCAAGTTCATGGAAGAATTCACTGTTCTGGTCCCTGAGTGCTCATTGACTACAATCCACCCAAGTCCAACTTCCCTCACCACTGAGTTCTAGAACATCTGTGGACTGCAGCCTTAGCCTTGCCTTTAATATGCCTACTTCCCCCATCCCATCCTGAATTCTCCCTGTAGATTACTCCATTTACTTGCCATCCCAAATCATTCCCAAACCCCCTTTAATCTAGTCTTTTGCTTTCTGGCAGGTGCTTAAATGGCTCTGGAGCACCACCTACTGGCTTAACCCCAAGAACATATTAAGATCTCAAAACCCAGTGAAGAATTCGCTGTATTATAGAATCATAGATAGAGGTCAAAAAGGGATCGCAGAGTCTTCTATTCTAACCCTTTTCTTTTACCTTTGAGAAAATAGGATTCCAAGGAAGATGATTTTCCCCAGGTCACACACATCAAGGATCATAGCTGGTAGGGACTTAAGAGGCCATCTAATCCAGCCCTCTCATTTTACATATAAGGAAAAGGAGGTATAGAAAGAGTAAATGACTTCCCCAAGGTCACACAGTTAAAATCTTGGATATAGAGCAAGAAGGGACCTCAGAGGTCATCTGGTGCAACATTCACATTTTAAAAAGGAGATATTTCCTCTTTAAAGGTCTAGGGAGTTGAAGGAACTTGTCCAAGGTCACACAGCTAAGAATGTAGAAGACCTATATTGGAAGAGACCTCAGAGACCGTCTGTTCCAACCTCCTTATTTTTCAGAGGAGTAAGCTGAAGCCCATGAAGTAACTTGCCTAAGATCTCAGAGACATCACAGGCATAATTTCAAACCCAGATCCTTTCTAGAGAAAGGTATTATAGCTTCAGCATTGCCAGAGATGGGACTAACATAGCATGTCAGCTGGACCAGGGCTACAGAAAATAGGCTGAGGAGTGAGTGATACTATTACTTCTGCCCTCTATTTTGGTGGTCATGGTAGTTAAGGGAAGAAAATGTAAAAGCTGACATTTATATAGTGGTTTAAAGTTTTCAAAGTGCATTTGATATATTACTAATCAATCAACCAACAAGCATTGATTAGAGCCACTCACTATAAATCAGGGACAACACTAAGGGACACTAGGAATAACAAGAAAGGCAACACTAGCCCCACACCTCAAGGAGGTTCCATTTTTCTGGGAAAGACAATATATAAATAAAACAATCAATGCAATTAATATAGTACCAGGAAGGTAATCTTTGAGGGAAAAGCTGGGAAGAACTTAAATTATTATCAACTCAACCTTTTTATCTAGTATTAGGTATGTAAAGAAGTAGTGAGGTGGTATAGTGAATAGAATGTCCAACCTAGAGTCAGGAAGACTCATCTCCCTGAGCTCAAATCCAGTCTCAGACACTTACTAGCTGTGTGACTCTGAGCAAGTCACTTACCCTAGTATTCCTCAGTTTTTTCATCTGTAAAATGAGCTGGCAAAGGAAATGACAAACCACTTCAGTATCTCTGCTAAGAAAAGCCCAAATGGGTTCATGAAGAGGTGGACATGACTGAAAAACAATCATGTAAAGCTGCACTGACTTTTCACTCTCCTTCATTCTCCACATCTAATTCAGTATATATCTACAAGAAACAACTTCTCTTGTATATGTCTCCTCTCCACTCAGACTATACTGCTTCAAGCCCTCCCCAACTCTCATTTAGACTATTACAAGAACTTCCCAGTTGATCTCACTGCCTTAGTTCTCTCTCCACTCCACTCCATCCTCCTCACAACTGAGAAAGTGGAAATCTGATCATATCATTTCCTAATTCAAGAAGCTCTATTGCTTCTCTATTGCCTTTTTTTCATAGCACAGGACATTTCTTTAGTAGCAAAAAAACCTAAAAGTAAAATAGTTCCTATTGTTTTAATAGAATATATTCCCTATGCCAAGATAAATTCAGAATGGGAAAATTACTTAAATATAAAGAAGGAAACTATAAGTAAATTAGGCAAACTTAGAATAGTATACTTGTCAGATCTATGGGAAAGGAAAGAATTTAAGAACAAGCAAGAGATAGAGAATATTACAAAATGTAAAATGAATAATTTTGATTACATTAAATTAAAAAGAGTTTGTACAAACAAAACCAATGCAACCAAAATTAGAAGGGAAGCAACAAATTGGGGAAAAAATCTTTATAACAAAAACTTCTGACAAAGGTCTAATTACTCAAATTTATAAGGAGCTAAATCAATTGTACAAAATATCAAGCCATTCCCCAATTGATAAATTGGCAAAGAACATGAACAGGCAATTTTCAGTTAGAGAAATCAAAACTATCAATAAGTACATGAAAAAGTGTTCTAAATCTCTTATAATGAGAGAACGGCAAATCAAAACTATTCTGAGGTATCACCTCACACCTAGAAGGTTGGCTAACATGACAGAAAAGGAAAGTAATAAATGTTGGAGGGGATGTGACAAAATTGGGACACTAATGCACTGCTGGTGGAGTTGTGAAGTGATCCAACCATTTTGGAAGACAATTTGGAATTATGCTGAAAGGGCTTTGAAAGACTTCCTGCCCTTTGATACAGCCATACCACTACTGAGTTTGTACCCCAAAGAGATAATGTTTAAAAATATGTGTACAAAAATATTTATTTTTTTAAAACCCTTACCTTCTGTCTTGGAGTCAATACAATTGGCTCCAAGGCAGAAGAGTGGTAAAGGTAGGCAATGAGGGTCAAGTGACTTGCCCAGGGCCACACAGCTGAGAAGTATCTGAGGTCAGATTTGAACCTAGGAACTCCTGTCTCTAGGCTTGGGTCTTAAGATCCACTGAGCTACCCAGCTACCCCCCTGGAAATAGGAACAATAATAGCAACAACAGGAGAAACACCTATTATAATTCGAGATACAGTAACAACAGTAATAGTAACAACAACAGGGACAACAACAGATACAGTGATAAAGTAAAGGCCAGATGTTGTGACCATGACTGTGCCAAATTTAGTAATTCCCTAGTTTGTCAAAAATGGAGGAATACCTGTCCCAAGGAGCCAGAACTCGTACCTTATGAACTGAGAAAGCAGCCTTAGTTGTTGCAAGAACAGATAAGGGCAGTGACAATAATGTGGCAGAGGAATGCGGGAAAGACAATATGGGTGCAGAAGAAATTATGAATTATGGGTTGGTGGATGTAACACAAAGTTACAAAGAAATGACTGAGGAGGAGTTGCAAATGGAGGAGGATATGATAGAAATAAAGGAGAGAATTTATGGGAAAGGAAACAGTGATATGGAGAACACTGACAGGGAACCAGGCACATCTGCCCAAGATCTTGATACAAGCTTGAAGAAGGTAGCATTCATTGATTCTCACTATGAGGGGAAAGAAACATCATTCTGTAGTAAGACTGTGGATCATTTACATCAATCTGTAGTACAGCAAGGCCAAACAACAAGGGCAATTATTTTAGACGGTTGTTCTACTGGGGATCTCTTAGAAACAGACTGTCAACAAGGGAGATGGGCTCCTGCAGACCACTGAGAAGGAAAGTGCTAAATTCTCAGACACGGGCACAATCTCTTCTCTATCACCAATTAGGGGAGCTGGAAGGGAAAGTGGAAGGTCTACTAGCTACAATACTAAAGGAATTGTAAAGCTAGATCCTGGAGCTAGGGAATTTGTATCAAGCCTACTTCAGGGTCAAGTGCATGAAGATGTAGCACACTTTCAAGCCTGTGATACTCCAAAGAGAGCTGACTTTGGAGTAGATTCTGAGTTAATGCATTTAAAGGAATTCAATTCCATAGACATCAGTAGCCAAGAGAGAAACAAAATGACATCAATAGGAACAAAGAAAGAATCTACAACACTGACTTTGTTTCCTATGCAAAGTACATCTGAGATTAAGTTTCCTATTCCTGACATGGAGTCTAGGGAACAAATACAAGAAGAAAGCTTAGACTCACAGGATTGGGATATAGTCATGAACCAAAAACACATTCCCAATTCTGAAGAATTTCCTTTAGTGCAGAGAAATATCTCTCCTGAATCTAACTTTGCACAAGTCAAGTAAAGCATGCTCAGTGAAGAGAAGTACACTCTACCTTACTCATGGTCTGGGAAAACTGAGATATACTTTGACACTGATAGGCCCATGAACAGTCCAGAGATGCCAATTCGGGCATTGGCAGTCCAAGAAGCCACTTTTGAGTGAGACTTACCATCATTGCACTCACAGAATCCTGAGCCAGCACAGACAGAAGTCCTAGAACAAGATCAATGGGATTTGGGGGACATTGAGATAGAAACACCTTTGGTACCTGTTGATCAGACAGCTAAATACAGGGAACCCTTGGTTATGGTGACAATAGGAGATCAAATGTATCTTGCTCTTATTGACACTGGAGCAACCCGGTCTGTGTTGACATCAGCACCAGAGAATTGTGCACTAATGGGGTCTGTGAGGGTAAAAGGAGCCACTGGGCAGATGGAGTTGGTGCCCAACCTAAGATCTAAGATGGCGAAAATAGGCCCAATGACTAGATCATTCCTTTTTGTTGATACCCAGATGCCCATCCAACCTCCTGGGGAGGGATGTTCTGTGTAAATTAGGTGCCACTATCCAGTGTGATAAGTCAGGCCAGATATTCCTACACTTATCCAAACAGTCACTCAAGCACCATCCCTTGCTATTCCTAGGGCAAGTGGAGGGTGATGAAGAGGAACAACATATGGGGAGTATCTTTGAAATACCGAAAGATATCCCAGAGGCAGTTTGGGCTAAGCATTAATGATGTGGGAATTTTAAAATCTGCCACCCCGGTTAGGATCGAGGTGAAAGAGGGCACTCCACCTAGAATCCCTCAGTATAGGTTGAGCAAAGAGGCCACAGAGAGTATCAGGCCCATTATCCAAAGTCTCCTGGAACAAGGCATTTTGGTCTATACTATATCCGAGTACAACACACCTATCATGCCCATTAAAAAGCCAAAGAAAGATCCAAATGGCAAAGCACAATGGTGGTTTGTGCAGGATCTGAGAGCAGTAAACAACTTTGTTAAGAAGGGACATAGAGTGGTACCTAGCCCGGCTAATATCATCACCGAAATTCCAAACAATGCAGCCTGGTTCATGGTCATGGACCTGTGCTGTGCATATTTTACTGTACCCCTACATGAGTCCAGTCAGAAGATTTTTGCATTTTCCTGGGAGGGCAAGTAAATCTGTTGGACCCAAATCCCACAGGGTTTTTCAGAAAGTCCAAATGTCTTTTGCCAGATCCTGCAAAGAGATCTTGAGTCAATCATATTCACTGAGAGTAAACTAGTGCATTATGTTGATGACCTTTTGCAAATGTCACCAAATGCTCAAGTGTGTCAAAGGGAGAGCAAATATCTGTTACAAGAGCTATGCAAAAGGGGTCACAAGATTTCAAGAAATAAGCTACAATGGGTTTTGCCATGAATCGAGTACCTTGGCTTCGTGTTAGAGAAGGGTATAAGACGGATTTCCCAAAAGAGAATTGCACATATACAGAATCTGTGCATGCCTAAGACCAAGAAGCAGCTCCATGCAATATTAGGAATTACGGGTTACTGTAGGCAGTGGATACCTGGTTATAGTCTGATCTCAAAACCTCTGACAGACTTGACTAGGAACTGTCTCAGAACCTTTAAAACTGACACAGGGGGCACAAGCATGCAATAGAAAAACTGAAAACAGCTGTGTTGTCGAGTCCTGCACTTGGAATCCCTGACCATACAAAACTGTTTCATCTGTTTGTGTATGAGGACAAGGGAAGAGCCAGTGCTGTATTGATGCAGACTCTTGGGGATCGGTTTAGACCAATAGCCTATTACAGCTCCCAGCTAGATATTGTGGCTAGGGTGATGCCACCATATATGAGAGCAATGGCAGCTGCTGCCCTAATGGTTAAGAAATCTTCAGATCTGGCTTTGGGATGCAGGATTATGCTGTACTCACCTCATCAAATAAATACCATCTTGAAAAACAGCAACTTGCAAGGGTTTACATCCCAACGCTTATCCCAATATCAAATTGTGTTGCTGGGCAACGAGAACCTAACTTTCCATCATTGTAAGGAGATCAACCCAGCTACACTGATGCCAGACTTACCATTAGAAGGGGAACTCATCCATGATGTGCAGATACATTGGAAATAGTTCAGAAAACTAGAGATGACCTGACTGATATTCCTCTGGTCTCTCCTGACCTGACTTTGTTTACCTATGGTTCTGTGTTTGTGGTAGATGGGGAACAGTATACAGGTGCAGCTGTAATAACTCAACATGAGACTTTATGGTATGCAGCTCTACCAAAGTCCATGAGTGCTCAAGGTGCTGAAATCCTGAGTCTCGCCAGAGCTCTAGAAATTGGCCAGGGTTAAGGGTTGAATGTTTTTACCCACAGTAAATATGCTTTTAATGTGGTCCATTGTACAGGCCAAATCTGGAAATATCGGGGATATATAAGGCTGGTGGGAAGGAAATAGCCTATGGGAGTCTTATAAACAAACTCCTACAAGCTGTCCAGTTACCTAAAGAATTGGCAATGATGCATTGCTGATCACATCAAAAGGGTGTAGATGAAGTATCATTAGGAAACAGGAGGCAGATATAACAGCCAAATATGGGGCCCAATTTGGTCCTATCCATGTGCTGAATTTCTCCTTGGTGGATGAAGCAGATCTAAAACAGGCACATTCCTTGAGGGAAGTGAAGCACTGGGTAGAAAATCTAGGGGCCAGATTAGTGAGAGGTGTGTGGTTTTCTAGTGAAGACAAACCCATTCTTCCAAGATCTTTATATATTACCCTATGCAATGCATTGCATGCCAAAGGCCATTATGGGACACAATCTCTGTTGGATGGCATTCAAAGACACTGGATGGCTCCTGGCATATCCACTTGTGCAATTAGAACATGCCAGAAATGCAAAGTTTGCTTGCAGTACAACCAGGGCATGACCAGAATAAAGGGACTAGGAGGCAGACAATTGGCATATACCCCATTTGAGTGCTTGCATATCGATTATATATCAATGCCCAATTGTCAAGGATACAAATATACCCTAGTCATTGGTGACAGGTTGACTCAATGGCCAGAAGTGTTCCCTGCAAAGAAAAACAACTCAGCATTTGTGGTGAAGACATTTCTGAGATAGTTCTGAGATTTTCTGTACCAGTTAGAATTGATTCAGACCATGGGTCGCACTTTTCCCAAAACATCTTGCATGATATTTATAAGACCTTGTGGATAAAGAGAAGCTTACATTTAGTCTATCACCCCTCATCCTCAGGGCAAATTGAGGCCTGCAATAAGGGAATTAAGATTCTGATTGGAAAAGTGTGTTCTGAAAGCCATTTGAAATGGGTACAAGCACTCCCCATTGTTCTTTTTTATTTAAGAAGTCAACCCTGTAGTGACACAAGATTGTCTCCGTATGAATTGTTGTATGGCCACACTCCATGGCATAGTTCATCCCAGAAGTCAGCTCTCTTGTCACACCTTGGAGCTGAATGTCAGCTATATAGATATATAAAAGATTTAAAGAAAAGACTGGATGAATTGCACAAACTTGGCTTGTTAACCAAGAGAGTTCCTTTAGACTTTAGCTTACATCAGCTTAAACCAGGAGATATGGTCTACATAAGGAACTTTGCAAGAAAATCTGTTCTAGACCCTAAATGGGTCGGGCCTTACCAAGTGCTATTAACTAGTCCAACATGCGTAAAAGTTGAGAACAGAGACTCCTGGTTCCATATCACACATGTGAAATCTGTGAAGGAACATGCTGTATATGAAGAACACCATGAAGAACCAACCGATTTAGAGCAACATGAAGTGAATGCACGGCCAGATCCACGGCAAACAGAATGTACTGGTGAAGAAGAATAAACTGCTTGAGATATAAAAAAAAAAAAAAAGAAAAAATGGGAAAAAACTGCAAAAAAAATGTTTTGCAACACAAATACAACATAATGGAAGTTAACACAATTACATCGCAATGACTATTGTTCCTGATTGAGAAGGTGACAAGCCAACCACCCGACAAGACGATAGACAACAGACAAGTATGCATGCGGTACAGATGAAGAAAAGAACACAGAAGCTATAAGCTGCAGAAGTTCATAGCAGAGGCAGCACGAAGGAATGGACAATCACAAGAGTTTTGTAATTTTTATTAAGTACTGTGCAGGAAGAGGACTGGAAGGAAGAAATATGTAAGGCAAAAATATCATGTCTTAAACACACATTGCACAAATGTGACATCATATGGTAGTTTGTATACCACACCACATAGGCTACACAAGAAGAATTGTGGTTCTCCAGTGTGCCCAGACAACCCGTGCAGTAAGGGGTAAGTATGTGCATGCATCAGTACTCATTAGTTCATTGAACACAACACAAACTGATTGTTCACCTTTTGACATAGACCTCATGTAGATAAATGAGAGTCTCTTTTGTATATATGTATTATATGTACATATTACATGTAAATAGCTTTATATAATGGAAGGGTATCCTAGGATCTCTAGCATATCAAAAGATCCATTGTTTGTTTTTTGATTTGCTAGGCATCAAGGTAACTTCCATCTATAAATAGGCATTGTGGGTAGCTGTATTATAATTACTAACCCATAGTACAGAGTTACTAATAGCTTAGGGAAAGATAGCTGTAGGGACTTTTGAAATACAGTTAGTCAGGGAAAGTAGCAATATTGTGAGAATAAGTAATGTATATAGCCTTGCACATATTTATAACTAACAAAATAAAATTAATATACTAACGATTTAGAACTTATAAGCATTAATACTACTAACATAGCTTAAGTAAAGTACTAACATGAAAACTTAGAGTTAAATGTATAGACAGTTCTATAACATTTTGCTTATGGAGTTTTACCATGTTCTTTTTGTGGTGAGTTAGGAGCAAGTTAAGAAGCACTGTAGGTCTTTTCAATTTTGCTTTGGATGTGTTTCAAAGATGTTTACATTGCATGCATTAGTGAGAGTGATTGCAACTTATAATTGTTGCAGATTTGATTTTCTGCTTGTGTTACTCTGTAACATTTGTTATGATGCTTGTATTTTATACCAAAACCCCTTTTTTCCCTTGTTTAACCTTTCCTTTTTCCCTCCTTAGATATGGGTAGATAGTAAAATAAGCCATAGCATAGCAAGACTATTAAGGTGTTAGGAATGAGACATTGTTTAGGAAGTTGCTTAGTTATAGCGTAGAGAGGGCAAACTGTGCTGAAATATCTTAAGCCTGCAGAATTTCCAGTGGAAATTTCTACTAGAAAAGGGGGGATTGCTGTAATGTAGAAGATGGCAGCATGGAATTCCTGCAAAATACAGGGTCAAGCCTCACCCAGAATTCCAGGGGATCCCCCCTGGAGAACTTTGGGTGAGGGGCAATTGGAGAGGGTGTTAAACAGTTGTTATCTGGGAGTTGAAGTGGGCAGATATTTCTGCTTGCTGCTCCTGATTTGGGTGTTCACCTGGGAGGCCATAGGGGCAAAAGCCATTGTGGTTTCTGCTCAGGAGTTAGCCTGTCTAGTAGGATTAAACCTTTCCAGCATCAATATAATAATTATTTAGTAATATAGACATTAGAAATAATTATTGATAGCCTAGAGAGCAAGTTAGCTAAGGTCTGCCATTCCCTCCTGGGGGGAGGGGCAGCTTCAACCAGACAGTTCAGGGCTTCCCATTTCTTATCCAAATCCTAATTACCCCCTCTTGCCTTCCCCTTTCTTTCATTATCAATATAAGCTTTATCTTCAATATCTGTGCCTGGGAATTATTTGAGGATACTCACTGCTCATTGCTGCCATTAAGCTTGATTCTTATCAGTTACCAGCCTAAGAAGACAAGTCCCATCTCAGTCCTCAACATTAGGATAACTAGTTACTACTCAGTCCCCAATCAGACCTGTGGGGAATATAAATTAGTGAAAGGGAACATCATTAAAGATTAGCCTCTGTTGTGTCTTGATTGAAGATCATCAGCCCTGACTCCATCATCAATTGAAGCTCAACTGCTTGGGGGAGGGGTTTGAGAGCAAGGAGTACCTAACCCCCTCCCTACTCACTCAAGCCTGTCTGGTGTGAGAGGAGAGTGTCTTGCAGACATTTGACCCTGGCCAAACTATCAGCTTCCCTAATATTTCTGTTATTACAAACAGATTTGAACCTAGGACCTCCTGTCTCTAGGCTTGGGTCTCAAGATCCACTGAGCAACCCAGCTGCCCCCTACAAAAATATTTATAACCATGCTTTTTGTGGTGGCAAAAATTGGAAAATGAGGGGATGCCCTTTGACTGGGGAATGGTTGGACAAATTGTGGTATCTGTTGGTGATGAAATACTATTGTGCTAAAAGGAATGATGAACTGGAGAAATTCCATGTGAACTAGAACAACCTCCAGGAATAGATGCAGAGTGAAAGGAGCAGAACCAGGATAATGTTGTACACAGAGACTGATACACTGTGGTACAATCAAACATAATGGGTTTCTCTACTAGCAGCAGTGCAATGACCCAGGATGATTCTGAAGGACTTATGAGAAAGAATGCTATTCACATACAGAGAAAGAACTGTGGGAGTAGAAACACAGAAGAAAAACATTTGCTTGATCACATGGTTTGATGGGGATATGATTGGGAATATAGATTCTAAATGATCACCATATTGCAAATATTAATAATATGGAAATAGGTCTTGATCAGTGATACATGGAATTGCTCATTGGCTACAGGAGGGGGAAGGTAGAAAGGAAGGGGAGGAAAGAACATGAATCATGTGACCATGGAAAAATATTCTAAAATAATTAAACAAATGAATGAAGTTTTACATTTTTTAAAAAAATTGAATATATTCCAAGTTATGTCAATCCCTTCATGTCCTTCTTCCACCATAGAAAGTATCACCCAATAAAAATACATTTATATATAAATTTATTCATATTTCTATTTATCAATTCACTCTCTGGAGGTGGATATTCACAAGTTATTCTTCAAATATTAATTCTGTAGCTATATACAATATTCCCTTGCTTCTACTTGTTTCACTCTTCATTATTTCACATAGGTATTTCGAAGTTTGCTTTTTTTAGTTATGTGAAAGAGAATTCTTTACTCTTTGTCTATCCTGAGTTAACACTAACTTAAGTACCTCTACTTAGTACCTCACTAGACTGAAGACAGGATTAATTTCCCCTTGTCTACTTTTGAATTTAATCAACAAAAGATTAAACACCCTACTGAGTACTAGGTGAAAAGCTAGCAAGACACTTAGAGAATTCACACCCTTAGAAATTCAATCAGCTGGGAATCTATGAATCTTTTTGATGAGAAATTAACCTTCAGAAGGTGAGAAGACTATCCTACAGACACTGCCCCCTGGGCGGTGCTAGACAATTTGAAAACTGATTGGCCCCTGTGAAGAGGGGAAGGGACAAGAAGTCACCATAAAAAGGAAGCCCAAAACTCCTTCAGGGCAGGTTGTCTTTGAGAAAATAGTCTGAAGAGATTGTTTTCTGGAGATAGTCTTAGTGTTTCAGGGAGCTTTGATGGAGACTATGGCTTGGAACGTGGGCTTGGAGCTCAGCTTCTACTTGGACTCTTACTCTTGAATTACTTTGTCGGTTGAGTAAAAGGCTGATCCCTTTCCTAGCTTCTGGAGAAAATAGCTTCCATTTTGGAGGAGGCCAGTGGTTACTCACTATCAGCCTTCCTGGTTGAGAGCTAATTAATCTCTGCCTGTATTAAGCAAACCCAGAACAAAACATTTAGGATGATAGGATAGATAACTTCTCTATCCCCCTCACATTTCCCTTCTTTATTGTTTCCTCTCTATTTGTAAATAAATTTCTGACTCAAGATATAATAAATACTAGGAACCACATAATTTCATATAATCATCATCCTACCATTAATTTTAACCTTTACAGTTAACCTGTTCATTGTTTCTTATAACACACTAGTATTCCACCACAATCATATGCCACAATTTGTTCAGCCATTCCCCAACTGATGGATATCCCCCTGATTTCCAGGTTTTTTGCCACTACAAAGAGAGCTGCTATAAATATTTTGGAACACGGAGAGTTTTTTCCCCCTTTTTCCATGACCCCATTGGGAAACAGGCCCAGCATGGTATTTCTGAGTGTAAGAGTATAAACAGTTTTATAATTCTCTGGGCATAACTCCAAATGTTCTCTAAAATGGTTGGAACTGGGGATCTACCAATAATGTATCAGTGGTCCTATTTTTCCACATCTCCTCCAACATTTGTATTATTATCATTTTAGTCAATTGGATAAGCATAAAATGATATCACAGAACTGCTTTTATTTGCATTTCTCTAATTACTAGTGAGTTAGAGAATTTTTTTCATGTACCTCTATATAGCTTTGATTTCTTCATCAACAAACTGTTTTTTCATATCTTTTGACCATTTGTCATTTGGGGAATGGCTCTTATCTTATCAACTTTACAAAGTTTTCAATATAGTTTAGATAAGACTCACAAGCTATCTACAAAATCCGCCCCCCCCCCCAATTTTCTGTTTTCTTTCTAATCTTGGAAAACTCATGTATTTGTATAAACCCTTTTACATTTAAAATTTTTCAACCCTTAACTTCTGTGTATTGGCTCCTAGGTGGAAGAGTGGTAACGGTGGGCAATGGGGGTCAAGTGACTTGCCCAGGGTCACAGATCCGGGAAGTGTCTGAGGCCAGATTTGAGCCCAGGACCTCCCATTTCTAGGCCTGACTCTCAATCCACTGAGCTACCCAGCTGTCCCCTTAAATTTAATTTATTGAAATAATCCATATGACATCTCACAATGCTCTTCATCTCTTATTTACTCATATTCATAATTTTCCTCTCCTATCCATAAATCCAGTACTTAGTACATTCCTTGTTCTTCTAATTTGCATATGACATCTTCTTTTATGTATCCATTTTGATATTATCTTAGTGAATGGTGTCTATACTTAGTCTCTACCAACTACATTCTATTTCTTCCAGCAACTTTTACCAAATGATGAGTTCTATTTCCAAAACTTGACTATATACTTTGGCCAAATATAAGATTACTATAATCTTTAACTGCTCTTTATTGTACATCTATTCTGTTCCTCTGATCTATCTTTCTTTTTCTTAGCTAGTACCAGATAGTTTTGATAGTTATTGCTTTGTAATACAGTTTTAAATCTAGTATAGCTAGACTTCTTTTCTTTATATTATTTTTTCCTATTGATTTTAGTATCAAATACAAACTCCTGTATATGACACTTAAACCATTTTACCATCTCTTTCCAGGCCACATTTCCACACATTACTCATATTCATATACTTTACATTCCAGGCAAATTACTGACCAGCTGGATCTCACAATATTCTCTTTGTACATGCTGCGCCTTTTGCCTGAAAGTTATCCAAATATAAGTCAATAAACATTTACTAAGCATCTACTATGTGCCAGATGCTGTGCAAAGAACTAGAGGTAAAAAAAGGTAAAAGACTATCCCTACTCACCAGGAGCTCAGTCTAATGGGAAACATAATGTGAAAAAGACCATGCATAAATAAGATATGTACAGGATCAGTTGGAGATCATCTTACTTTTCTTTCACCATAAAGAGTCAGCTCTAATTTTTATCATCATCATCATCAAACATTGGTAAGCTTATGCATTCCCATGGTGCCATACAACAGAATCATGGAATCCACAGAAGCACTGTGGCACAGGGGGGTGAATGCAGGCTCACATCTTAGAGAGTTGGATTAAAATCCCACCTCTGATACCTAGTGATCTTAGGCAATTCAATCAACTCTGATCCTCGATTTCCTCATTTGTAAAATTAAAAAAACCAGACTAAATGGGTTCTAAAGTCTCCTCCAACTCTTCAATCATTATTCTATGACCCCAAGTTTATCTGAATATTTTTAAAATAAATTCAAGGACCCCAAGTTAAGAAACCCTGGAATAGTCGAGATGGTGCACCTGAGGACCAGGCAGATGGTTAGAGGAGAAAAAAGTCTGGGGCAGGAGATACACAGAGGAACATACAAAGGCAGGTGCATTTATTTGCCAGGAAAGGGGGCTGGACTCTTCCAGCTCATATCCCAATGAAATTTGAGAAGAAGGAGCTCCTGGGACTAAGGACTTCAAGATTGTAGTGGTTGTTGTTGTCATTTATCCTTTATTTTCTTTTCTTTTTAAAAAAATGTATTTTATTTTTTTAGAAAAATTTTCCATGGTTACATGATCCATGTTTTTACTTTCCCCTTCACCCCTCTTTATCCCTCCCATAGATGACACACATTTCCACTGGTTTTAACATGTGTCATCAATCAAGACTTATTTCCATATTATTGATAGTTGCATTGGTGTGGTTATTTCAAGTCTACATCCCCAATCATGTCCACCTCATCCCATGTGTTCAATCAGTTGTTTTTCTTCTGTGTTTCCACTCCTATAGTTCTTCCTCTGAATATGGAGAACATTATTTTCCATAGATCCCTCAGAATTGTCCTGGGTCATTGCATTGCTGCTAGTACAGAAGTCCATTACATTCAATTTTACCACAGTGTATCAGTCTCTGTGTACAATGTTCTTCTGGCTCTGCTCCTTTCACTCAGCATCAATTGCTGGAGGTCTTTCCAGTTCACATGGAATTCCTCCAGTTTATTATTCCTTTGAGCACAATAGTATTCCATCACCAGCATATACCACAATTTGTTGAAGCATTCCCCAATTGAAGGGCATACCCACATTTTCCATTTTTTTGACACCACAAAAAGCGTGGCTATAAATATTTTTGTGCAAGTCTGTTTATCTATGATCTCTTTGGGGTACAAACCCAGCAATGGTATGGCTGGATCAAAGGACAGGCAGTCTTTTAGAGATCTTTGAGCATAATTCCAAATTGCCATCCAGAATGGTTGGATCAGTTCACAACTCCACCAGCAATGCATTAATGTCCCAATTTTGCCACATTCCCTCCAACATTTATTACTCTCACCTGCTATCATTTTAGCCAATCTTCTAGGTGTGAGGTGGCACCTCAGAGTTGCTTTGATTTGCATTTCTCTAATTATTAGAGATTTAGAACACTTTCTCATGTGCTTATTGATAGTTTTGATTTCTTAGTCTGAAAATTTCCTATTCATGTCCCTTGCCCATTTTATCAATTGGGGAATGGCTTGATTTTTTATACAATTGATTTAACTCCTTGTATATTTGAGTAATTAGACCCCTGTCAGAGTTTTTTGTTATAAAGATTTTTTCCCAGTTTGTTGTTTCCCTTCTGATTTTGGTTGCATTGTTTTTGTTTGTACAAAAACATTTTAATTTAATATAAACAAAATTATTTATTTTACATTTTGTAATTTTTTTCAACCTCTTGCTTGGTTTTAGAATTTTCCGTTGCCCATAGATCTGACAAGTATACTATTCTGTGTTCAGTTAATTTACTTATAGTTTCCTTCTTTATATTCAAGTCATTCATCCATTCTGAATTTATCATGGTGTAGGATGTGAGATGCTGATCTAAACCTAATCTCTCCAATACTGTTTTCCAATTTTTCCAGCAGTTTGTGTCAAATATTTTTGTCCCAAAAGTTGGGCTTTTTGGGTTTATCATACACTGTCTTGCTGATGTCACTTACCCCAAGTCTATTCCACTGATCCTCCCTTCTGTCTCTTAGCCAGTACCATATTGTTTTCATGATCACTGCTTTTTAGTACAGTCTATATCTGGTACTGCTAGGCTACTTTCCTTCACGTTTTTTTTCATTATTTCCTTTTACATTCTTGATCTTTTGTTCTTCCAAATGAACTTTGTTATAGTTTTTTTCTAATTCAGTAAAAACACTTTTTTGGTAGTTTGATAGGAATGGCACTAAATAGGTAAATTAATTTGGGTAGAATGGTCATTTTTATTATGTTAGCTTGTCCTACCCATGATTAATCAATGTTTTTCCAATTGTTTAGATCTAGTTTTAATTGTTTGGAAAGTGTTTTGTAGCTGTGTTCTTATAATTCCTGTGTTTGTTTTGGTAGATAGATTCCTAAGTATTATATATTGTCTAGGGTGATTTTAAATGATGTTTCTCTTTCTACCCCTTCTTGCTATAATTTGTTGGAAATATATAGAAATGCTGCTGATTTATGTGCATTTATTTTTATCCTGCAACTTTGCTAAAGTTGTTGATTATTTCTACTAGCTTTTTAGTTGATTCTGTAGGATTTTTAAAGTAGACCAGTGGTTCCCAAATTTTTTTGGCCTACCACCCCCTTTCCAGAAGAAAATATTACTTCACACCCCCTGTCACATACTATCACCACCCCCGTACAGTTATTCACTGCCCCCAAATGCACCTGTGGCCATCACCACCCCTCTGGATCACTGCAGCACCACCAGGGGGCGGTGGCACCCACTTTGGGAATCACTGAAGTAGACCATCATATCATTTGCAAAGAATGATAGCTTAGTCTCCTCATTTTAATACCTTCAATTTCTTTTTCTTCTCTAATTGCTATTGCTAGTGTTTCTAGTACAATGTTAAATAATAGAGGTGATAATGGGCATCCTTGTTTCATGCCTGATCTTATTGGGAAGGCTTCTAATTTATTCCCATTGCATATGATGCTTGTTGATAGTTTTAGATATATACCATTTATTATTTTTAGGAAAGGGCTTTCTGTTCCTATACTTTCTAATGTTTTCATTAGGAATGGGTGTAGTATTTTGTCAAAGGCTTTTTCAGCGTCTATTGAGATAATCATGTGTTTTTTGTTGGTTTGTTTGTTGATATGGTCAATTATGTGAATGGTTTTCCTTATGTTGAACCATCCTTGCATTCCTGGTATAAATCCCACGTGATCATAATGAATAATCCTTGTGATCACTTGCTGGAGTCTTTTTGCTAGTATTCTATTTAAGATTTTTGCATCTATGTTCATTAAGGAGATTGGTCCGTTGATTTCTTTCTCTGTTTTTGATCTACCTGGCTTTGGGATCAGTACCATATTTGTATCATAAAATGAGTTTGGTAAAACTCCTTCTTTGCTTATTATGTGAAATAATCTGTATAGTATTGGAATTAGTTGTTCTTTGAAGGTTTGATAGAATTCCCTTGTGAATCCATCTGGTCCTGGGGATTTTTTCTTAGGGAGTTCTTTGGTGGCTTATTCAATGTCTTTTTCTGATCTGGGATTATTTAAGTATTCTATTTCTTCTACTGTTAATCTAGGCAATTTATATTTTTGTAAATATACATCCATCTCCCCTAGGTTGCTATATTTATTGCCATATAATTGGGCAAAATAGTTTTTAATGATTGCCTTGATTTCCTCTTCATTAAAGGTGAAGTCTCCCTTTTCATCTTTGATACTGATGATTTGGTTTTCTTCTTTCCTTTTTTAAAATTAGATTGACCAGTACTTTGTCAATTTTATTTGTTTTTTCAAAGTACCAGCTTCTAGTCTTATTTATTAATATAATAGTTCTTTTACTTTCAGTTTTATTGATTTCTCCTTTAATATTTCTAATCTCTAATTTGGTCTTTAGCTGAGGATTTTTAATTTGTTCCCTTTCTAGTTTTTTTGATTTGCATGCCCATTTCATTGATCTTTGCCCTCTCTAATTTGTTAATACATGCACTCAAGGATACAAATTTCCCTGTGAGTGTTGCCTTAGCTGCATCCCACAGAGTTTGGTAGGATGTCTCATCATTGTCATTCTCTTCAATGAAATTATTGATTGTTTCTATGACTTGTTCGTTAACTAACTGGTTTTGGAGAATCATATTATTTAATTTCCAATTAGTTTTTGATTTGCCTGTCCATGTGCCCTTATTGATTATTATTTTTATTGCATTATGATCTGAAAATGTTACATTTATTATTTCTGTTCTTTTGCATTTGTTTGCAATGTTTCTATGCCTTATTACATGGTCAATCTTTGTGAATGTACCATGTGCAGCTGAAAAGAAGGTTTTTTCCTTTTTGTCCCTATTTATTTTTCTCCACATATCTATTAAATCTAATTTTTCTAGGATTTCATTTACCTTTCTTATCTCTTTCTCTTTTATTTTTTGTTTTGATTTATATAGTTATGAAAGAGGAATATTTCCTTCTTGATCTCTGCCAGTTTCTTCTTTAGGAATTTGGATGCTATACTATTTGGGGCATACATGTTGAGTACTGTTATTTCCTCATTGTCTATACTGCCTTTTATCAGGATGTAATTACCTTCCCTTTCTCTTTTTTTAAACCCTTACCTTCTGTCTTGGAGTCAATACTGTGTATTGGCTTCAAGGCAGAAGAGTGGTAAGGGTAGGCAATGGGGGTCAAGTAACTTGCCCAGGGTCACACAGTTCCCTTTCTCTTTTAATGAGATCTACTTTTACTTTGGCTTTGTCAGAAATCATGATGGCCACCCCTGCCTTCTTTTTCTCAGTTGATGTCCAAAAGATTTTGCTCCAGGCATTGACCTTAAGCCTGTGTATGTCCACCCACCTCATATGTGTTTCTTGTAGACAACATATGGTAGGATTTTGGTTTCTAATCCACTCTGCTATTTGCTTCCATTTTATGGGTGAGTTCATCCCATTCACATTCAGAGTTATAATCATTCTCCAACATTTTGGTATGCTCTCCTTGTTCTATCCCTTTTTCTTTCGCTATTTCCTTTTAAACCAGTGCTTTGTTTTATACCAGTCCCCTTTGTCCCCTCCCTTGATTTACTTCCCTTTCCATCCCCTCCCTTATTATTCTCCTCTTTTTATTTTTAAGGCCTAATGAATTCTTTCTCCCTTCTCCTCCTCTCCCTTTTTTGTCCTCCCCACTCCCCTGCTCCCCTTGGTTAATCCCTTCTGACTTTCTCAGTAGGGTTAGATAGAATTCTATATCCCAATGGATATAGCTACTCTTCCCTCTCAGGGTTAATTCCACTGAGAGTAAGGTTTAAATGTTACCTCTTAATGCTCTCTTCCTCTCCTTCTTATAATAGTATCCATCCCCTCCCCTTCCCATGCTCTCTTTGTGTGGTATAGAATATCCTATTTTTCTTATTCATTCAAGTTTCTCTTGGTGCCATCTACTATTTGCTCCCTTCTTTCCCCCCATCCTATATCATCTTAGACCATTTAGTATTCCAAACTCTCTCTATGAATAATTCTTCTAATTACTATAATAGTGAATACTATAATAGTGAATACAGTTCACTACAGAGAATTACACATAACATTTCTCCATCTAGGAATACAAATAATTTGATCTTATTGAAGCCCTTAAAGAAGCAAATTTAAAAATTAGATTTTTCTTTCTTTCCCCTCTGTTTCTTATTTACCTTTTCATGTTTCTCTTGGTTTTTGTGGTTGAATATCAAACTTTCCATTTAGTCCTGGTCTTTTCTGTGCAAATACTTGGAAATCTCCTATCTTGTTGAATGCCCATAGTTTCCCCTGGAAGTACATAGTTAGTTTTGATGGGTAGGTGATCCTTGGTTGTAGACCCAGTTCTCTTGCCTTTCTGAATATCATATTCCAAGCCTTGTGGTCTTTTAGTGTGGAGGCTGCTAGATCCTATGTGATCCTGATTGGTGCTCCTTGATATCTGAATTGTCTCTTTCTGGATTCTTGTAAATTTTTTTTTCTTTTACATGGAAGCTCTTGAATTTGGCTATTATATTTCTGGGGATTGTCTTTTGAGGGTTTAGTGTAGAGCAGTGGTTCCCCAACTTTTTTGGCCTACCACCCCCTTTCCAGAAAAAATATTACTTAGGGCCCCCTATCACATACTATCACCATCCCCTTACAGTTATTCACTGCCCCCAAATGCACTTGTGGCCATCACTGCCCCCCCCCCAGATTCCTGCAGCACCCATCAGGGGGAGGTGGCACCTACTTTGGGAATCACTGGTGTATAGGGTGATCTATGGATCCTTTCAATGTCTATTTTTCCCTCTTGTTGAAGAACATCAGGGCAGTTTACTTGTATAGTTTCTTGTAGTATGGAGTCCAAATTTCTATTAATTTCTGCTTTTTCAGGAAGACCAATAATTCTTAAATTGTCTCTTCTAGACCTTTTTTCTTGATCTGTCATTTTCTCAGTGAGATATTTCATGTTTCCTTCTATTTTATCAGTCTTTTGACTTTGCTTTATTTGTTCTTGCTGTCTTGAGAGATCATTGGATTCTATTTGCCCAATTCTGGTCTTTAGAGACTGGTTTTCTGCTATAATCTTTTCATTTTCCTTTTTTATTTGGCCTATTCTGTTTTTCATGATTTTCTGCTATTTAATTATCATTTTGTTTGATTTTTGAGCATCTTTCTCCAATTGGGAGTTTCTTTCTTTTAAAGTGTTAATTTCCTTTTGAGCTATTTCCCACTTTTCTTGCCAAATCTCTTCCATCTTTCTCATGATCTCAGATTTGAACTCTTCAAGAGACTGTGACCAATATTCATTTTTTTCGGGGAGGGGGGAAGGTTTGGATGTGATTATTTGTTTGTTCTCCTCTGCCGTTTGCTCCGTTGTCTGGATTTTTTCTGTGTAAAAGTTGTCAAGTAATAAAGATTTCTTCTTGATCTTTCTCTTTAGAAGTTCTTGTGCATGGCTTGCCATTATTATTACAATATTTTCCTTTCTCAGTCAGAAGTCTGGGTGAGGTAGGCAGGCTCTCCCTATTGAGCTGTGGAGTAGTTTTTGCCTGAGTCACAGCATTGTGAGGCCCTCTCAGCTTTATCCTCACACCAATGGTTGGTCTACGCTCTTTAGGCTCCTAGTGTCTCAAATCTAGCTGTTCTCAGGGTCAAGCCTCCTGGTGGTCCCCTTGCTTGATCCTCTGACCAAGGCCTTTTTAACAGTCTCAGGGTGCTACTTCCACAGTCATGCACCCCTCTGCAATGGGTCCCCACCTAAGGTCCATGCTTGTGCTCAAGGTCCACGCCTGTGCTCAAGGTCTGTGTTCAAAATCCACGTTCTTTAGCCTCTTGGGGTCTTAAGTCTTGCTGTTCTCAGGAGCAGGCCCTAGTGATCCCAGGTAGCTGCCAAGAACTTAATAAATGCCCCAAACTTGCTCTAATCTTGTGCACTGGCTTTGGCACTGTAGGTAGTATGTGTGTCTGTTTGTGTGTGGGTTGCTCAGCTCACATTTTAGTGAGAGCTATTTTACACTCTTATACCGTGGTGGGGTCCCTTCATTCGTCTGGATTTGGTTTTTATGTCCTCTTTAGGTGTCCTATCTGTGTGGGTTAGGAGAGGTTAAGCACACTGCTTCTACTCTGCCACCATCTTAACCTGGAAGCCTATCCTTTATTTTCAAAAACCAATGACATCACATTGAATGATGTCTCGATTTATCATCAATGGGATTTTATTGAGGCAGTCATGTACACAATCATCAGTTTCACTCTCTCTTCCAAAGTCATTGAAGATCAATGGCAAAACAAAAATCAAGACAATTGATGATGGCTCACTGAGGCAGGGGATGATTTTTGCATCTTCAATATCTTGCCAAAATGTAAGCATTCCACAGAGCTTGCTTCAGGCACCTTCATGGCCATTGGAACAATTTGTTCTCCTCTACCCATTTTACTGGGAGAAGTCTTCACATGCTTGAGGCAGTCATCCTCCTCGATCACCAACAGTATAAATCCTATCAACTATCCTGAACCTGATTTAGCTACCATGATAAAAAAGGCCATGAATATGGTGACCTAAAGTCAACTAAGGATCAAGACTGTATTATATAAAAGAGATCAATGGAAAACTATGATGGATGGATGAAACATCAGAATGAGTCTGATGTACTATTTGGGAAAGATGGACCTCTCCTTTCTACCCTCACTCCCACCTTTAACTGTTAATGGTGATATCCTAGGGAAAAGCCCAAATTGCTTCACCCTATTTAAATCTTTGCTATTAGGTGCTTACTGTATTCAGGGAATATACCCTATAGCAGTGATGGGCAAACTTTTTAAAGAGGGGGCCAAAGGAAAGGAAATGCTCATCTATCTGTCTGTTTCTAAGGCAACTCTTTTGAAGTTTCATTGTATTGTATCCTACTCATTGTATTTGTCAGATTAGGAATAATGCCATGAGGCCGGATAGAACATTTCAAGGGGCTGCATCTGGCCTGTAGGCCGTAGTTTGCCCATTACTACCCTATAGTGTTGGCTTGAAAAAGGTCTGTTGAGTCAAAATAGAATGTGTTTATGGATCTGATTTGCTTAGAGAGTAAAGAGATAGCATTCAAGGCCCTCTACAAATTAGATCTATTTTCCCTTCTTTATGTTATATCAAGTGGTGATCTCCATTGTCACAGATGAATACTCCAAATACCACTTTCTGAACAATGTTTAGAAATTTGAAATCTATGGATATGCACATATAATAAAAATAAAACTTAGAACATATATGTATGTCTAAATATACATATATGTATGTGCTTTTAGTGTATAAATATAATCGTTTATGGGAAAATGTTATATTTAAAGTCATCAGTAATTTCCTTTCAGGCTTCATAGTTGCCAAATAAATGCATTCCTATTTTTTGACATTAACTCTATTTTTTGTGGTTGTTAACAAAATCCACTTCTGTAATAGGTGTATGGAGTGGCCATCTACAATCTATTGTATCGCAGCTCTTACCTAGGTCATATGGACACCCATTCACCCTCTGAGTTGTCTTGTTCACAAAAAACTACTCTCATATTGTCTGAGCAAGGTTCCCAAGGAAGTATCACTCCCTTGTGGTTACACCCAAACTCCCTCAGAGTCCCAAGTCAGAATATATTCCTCCTATTCCCCATTTTAGCTCTAGAACCACCACTGATTCATTTCCATTTGTGCAAACTAGCTACTCAAAATAAGAATACTTTTAGATCTTGACCATAACTATTTATTTAACAATGAAGCCCAATGGTAAGCAATTGGTCACAGTAGCATAATGTTTGATAAACCCAAGGACATCAGCTACTGGGGTAAGGATTCTATGCTTTTAAAAATATATATAAATGCAAATTTCTTTTAAGAATGGTGGGACTAATTCACTGCTCAATCAAAAGTACATTAATTGTTGTACCTAATGCACTTTTGGTGGAGTGGTAAATTAGTCCAATCATTCTTAAAAGCAATTTGCATTTGTATTATTTTTAAGTTTTGCCTTACATCCGACAGACTGATAAAGATGACAAGAAAATGAAAATGTTAATTGTTGGGGCTTTATCAGTCCATTAGATGTGAGGCAAAACTTCAGTTTTAAATTGCATTTTTTACTATAAAAATTTGGACCATTTTTTCATAAGATTCTTGATACATTCACCTCTTCTTTTGAAAATGTCCTGTTCAATTATACACAGTAACTGCGATATTGTAGAATGATCAACTGTGATAGACTTTGCTACTAACAGCAATACAATGATCCAGGAAAATTCTGAGGGACTTATGAATAGAATGTTATCCACTCTAGAGAAAGAATTGTGGGAGTAGAAATGCAGAAGAAAACATAGGATTTATCACTTGACTATTTGGGTATATGATTTGGAGTTTTGGTTTTATAGGATTGTTCACTTACAAGAATGAATAATATGAAGAAAAATAAAAGAAAATGCTCCCCAAAAGAAAATTTCCTGTTCATATCATTTGTCTATTGGGGGATTACTCTGTTGTTAGATATTTGTATCAAGTGTATATATATCTTGGATGCCAGAACTTTATTGGAGAAATCTGCTGCAATTTTTCTTCATTCACTGCCTCCTTTTCTGTTCTAATGAATGATTTTTCTTATGAAAATGATTTTGAATGTAATCAAAATTATCCACTTAATAATTTATCATCATCTCTATCCTTATTTGATTAAAAACTTTCCCTCTGTCCACAGTTGTGGAAGTAATACTTTTGGAGCAGCTAGGTAACACAATGATAGAGTCCCAGTCCTGGAGCTAAAAAGATTTAAGTTCAAATCTGACCTCAGACATCTCTTAGCTTTGTGACTCTGGGCAAGTCACTTAATCCCAATTACCTAGCACTTGCCTATCTTTTGTCTTAGAATTGATTTAAGACTGATGATGATGAGAGAGAGGGGTGTGGGGAGAGAGAGAGAGAGAAAGAGGAAGGAAGGAAGGGTGGGAGGGAGGGAGAGAGGGAGGGAGAAAAAAGTATCCTTTTCTCTTATGCTTTAATTTGTTTGTATTTAGGTCATATGCCTATATATAGAATATTGTTCTATCTGGTATATGGTAGCCTAACTATTTTCTGCCAGACAGTTTTTCAGTTTACCCAGCATTTTGAAAAATGGAAAATCCTTATCCCAGTAACTGATGTCCTTAGGTTTATCAAACATTATGCTACTGTGATCGATTCCTTTAGAGTCTAATCTATTCCAGTGATCCAATTTAACCAATGCTAAATAGTTTTTGGTATTTTCTATTTTGTTGTGTAGTTTAAGATCTGGCACTATATTTAGTCTATTTTGATTTTTCTTGATATTATTGACTAGTTGCTAGAACATTTTATTCTTTAGCTTTCTCATCTTTTCTTTTTTACAATTCTGAAACAGAAGTTCATAGGATATTCTGGATAGAGAATTTGGAGATCTTCATGGAAATAAAAAATATATAGAAATGAAAATAAACTCATTTTGTTGAAAGCCAAAAAAATTGAGGCAAATGTCTACATGCTGCTTAACATGTGAGTTAATAAATATTGAGTCCTTATTTTCAACCAAGTAACTAAGGGGCTAATCAAATTAAGGCAGTGTGGTACAATGGAATGAACAATGAACCTACAATCTAAAGTCTTAAATTTTGTTCCCGGCTCTGCTTTTTAATTCTTGTAAAATTTTAGGCTTTTTTGGGCTTCAATTTCTTCTATCATAAAAGAAAGGAAATGTGGATTATATGACTTTTAAGGGTCTGGGCTTCCAGTTCTAAATCTATGATCCTCTAAATTTGTGGTGAGATTAATGTAAGTTTTTAAATGTTTATGCTTTTTGCAATCTTGATAAGGACAAAGTTTTTTCCATCCCTCATTCTTTGGATTATGCCACCATGCTTCAGCTACCTCCTTACTCTGTTCCAGGGGACTCATCTCCTACTGGTGTGCTCTTCCCTGAAGTTCCATTTTGGGCAAAGGGCAGAAACCAGACATATTTCATTCTCCAGTCTTGCCATCAGGCAGATGCTTCCCCTCCCCACTATTTTTAGCTGCTCATTTATATGTTTTCTTTCCCCATTAGAAATGAAACTCCTTGAAGGCAGGGATTCTCTTTTTGCTTGTATTTGGTTCCCCAGTGCTTAGCAAAATGATCGGCACATAGAAAGTACTTAAATGTTTGTTGACTGTTGAATATGATTTCTGTAGCAGAAAGTAAATCCCTCTCCCCCCAAAAAATATCATAATAGGAGAAGTATTTAGAATCAAATGTTCACAACTGAAATCTTACTTTCTGTCTTAGTAACAACTCTAAGACAGAAGGGCAAGGACTAATCAAACAGGGTTAAGTGACTTCTGCAGGATCACACAGCTAGGAAGTATCTGTGTGTTTAACCCAGGTTCTCTGGACTCCAGGCTTTATCCATGGTGCTACTTAACTGCCTCTTAAAACTAATCTTTGAAGTTATACTGTATAACCTTAATTCATATGCAAAAAGCAATACTTAAAGAAATTAAATTGTCTAGTCACTCAAGTAGAAAGTGGCAAAGCTGGTATTTGAACCCAGGTCTTCTGACTCCAATTCCAGCATTTTTTTCTAAACTGTTAGGTTTTATAGAAAATTAAGACGGGGTCCATTTTATGTATCTTCTTATGGGTTGTAATATGATTTATATGCAGTTTATATGTGATATCTCATTTGATTGGCACAACTCTGTAAAATTTGTTCTACTCATATTTTTCCCATCCCACAGATAAAGAAGCAGGGGCATAGAGGAGATGAGTGCTTTGACTGTAGTCATGAAGTTAGTGACTACTAGAAACAAGATTCAAATTTATTTCTTGCCTGACTCCAAGTCTAGAATTTTCTATAAGATCACCCTATCTTTCAGTCAGTAAAATCTAAATGTCCCAAATCTTGAAACCTTTTCTTTTTTGTGCAGTGGTGCAGTGGTCCTCAAAATGTGGCAAAATGTGGCAAAATGTGACCCTTTTCAGGGTATCTAGAAAATCAAAACTATTTTCATAATAATAGTAAGATGTTTATACTTGAATACTGTAAATAGTAATATAGCCCACATAAAGGATCTTTGGGAATATTCTCATAATTTTAAGAGTGTAAAAGTGTGTTGAGAATAAGAAAGTTTGGGAACTGTTGGTGTATTAACCTAAATTAGAAGTCAGGAGCCCTGGATTCTGTCTAGCTTCCCCTGTACTAATTACTAATTTTTAAATTATGAGCAATTCATCAAGTAACTGAAACCTTCCAGACCTCATCTGCCTCATCTGTAAAATGTATGTGATAATTTATCTGCTTTCAAGGGGCTAGAAGGCTGGGCTGGAGCTATAAGGGATCTGATGAGCCATCTCTTCCAGACTTCTTATTTGACATGGGAGGAAGCTAAGGCATAGGGATATCAAGTTTCTGTAGAGAGGACACACAGTTAGCAAGTTTGGGAGCTGGGATTTGAGCCTAGATTTTCTGATCCTGGAACTAGTGATCTTTCCACCACTTAGCCCTTGAGTAACAGAATATCTTACCTTCGGCCCATATCCTATTTGAGCCATATAACAACCCAGTGAAGTAGATAGTACAGATGTTGCTATTCCCATTTCAGAGATAGAGATTAAGTAGCTTCCCCAGTCATAAAGTTAATGTCTGGAGTAGAATGCAAGGCAAGGTCTTTCTGACTTCAAGCCATATTGTCTCTCCACAGATGGTTGCTTAAGGTACATTTCAGGCTAAAGAAGAATGATTATGTGATCTTTCTTTCTTTCTTTCTTCCTTCCTTCCTTTCTTTCTCTCTCTCTCTTTCTCTCTTTCTCTTTCTTTCTTTTCTTCCTCTCTTTCTTTCTCTCTTCTTTCCTTCCTTTCTCTCTTTCTTTCTCTCTTCCTTCCTTCCTTCCTTCTTCTTTCCTTTCTCTCTTTCTTTCTCTCTTCCTTTCTTCCTTCTTTCTTCCTTCCTTTCTTTCTCTCTTTCTTTCTCTCTTCCTTCCTTCCTTTCTCTTTCTTCCTTCTTTCTTTAATAGTAAAGAGAGAGAGCACTGAGTGGGAAGGAGAAGAAGAAAGAGAAAGGGTGTGGAAGATAAGGACAAGGAGGAATGAAGAGAGAAACAGAAGGGAGGGAGGAGAAAAAGGAGGAGAGAAAAAGTGCTGGAGTCCAATCTAGATCCAAATTCAATTTCTGAAACTAACTGCCTATCATCTTAGTTTCCACAATGATAAAGGAGGAGCAGAAGGGTATTGAACTTAATGGTCCGTTTCCAGGTCTATGGTTCCTTCCACTTCTAGATCCTCAATCCTCTGGGGTTTACAGAAGGGAAATGGCCTACTCAAAGTTACACGGCTCAGGTCAGAGCCCACAAGAAAAGAAATAATTCACAAAAAGCAGTCTTTTCAGGGGAGCCATGTTATATTGAATCTTTGGGAGCTTGAAGTTCATTCAATGATTGTCAGATAAGTCAGTTGGATAGAATGTTCCCAGAGAGGCATGTGAGAGACAGGAGGGGGCAGTTAAGAACCCTGAGAGAGATTCTGGGGTCTTTTACCGGTCCTGAGGCTAGAGATCGGTGTGATTCCTGGTCTTGGAGAGAGAGAGTGCAAACACCACTCTGCAAGCTCTTCCTGTCCTTCATATACCGTTATCAACCTGTACTTGACCAGCACCTTGGTGTCTACTGCCCTTAGATATTAGGAGTTTCATCATCTAGTTATCTAGGCTTCCCAGGGCTCAAGAGGGATCCGGGAAGTGGGTAGGAGATGAAAAAGAGGGCGGAAGGGTGGATATATCTCAATTGTTAAGGCTGAAGATCTACAGAAGAAGAAGCTGAAGATTTCCCAGCAGTTTACCTACTCTGGTTTAACCCTGGCCAGGCTGAACCAGAGGGAAGCTAACATTGTTTCTTCATTTGCCTGCAGTTAGGGTTTCAATAGTAGCAATTTAAGTAGGGTTTCCAAATACCTCAATCCTTTACTCTTATCCTTCATATATATATATATATATATATATATATATATA
>NC_058134.1:227096546-227110536 GCF_016433145.1 Gracilinanus agilis | reverse complement strand
GGGGGAGGGCGGGCGCTCGACACCATCTATCTTTAAATGGAAGCCCATTGCTCTCCAGGTACAGATAAGGACCAGATTTTCATCACTTTCCAGAACATCTTTCTTCTTTCCCTCTCCTAGAGAAATAGGACTCATGGCGCCTGATTAGAGCTCACTCAAAGAGCTCGGAATGGGAAGGAAAGTGAGGAGCCAACAGATCACATGGTAGACCTGGACGAGGGTGGGAGGGGTGGGTTGGATTCTTGTTTTAATATTCGTTTTAAAGTACAAGCACAAAGGGCTTGGCCACGCTGCAGGTTGAAGTAATATTCCTTCTTTTGTAGGCAAGATCAGATTGCTACAAAAGGGGTTTTGTAGGTTAAGGGCAGGAAGCAAGTTGTATTGCTGAGCCCAGGGACCGCAGCGCGTGTCAAGCTTAATGATTTATTCAAGCTATATACTACCCCAGCTGGTCCCTAGCTCTGATTGGCTGGAGGCATGCGTCCACTGTCAGCTGCGTGCGCCTAGGCTCTTCCGTGAGCTAACTGGGCCAGGGCAACAAACAGCCTGGGCTACCTAACTCCGAAGGAGGAGGGGAGAGGGACACTCTGGGGGAAAGGATGAGAGGAAGAAGTTGGCCTGGGGGGTGGGGGGAGAGGTTCGGGAGGAAAAGACAGAGATGAAGGAGGAAGGAGAAAGAGCTAGGGACAAAAGGAGAAAAAGATGGAATGGAAGGGAGGGAGGGAGGGAAGGAGTAAGAGAGAAAAGGAGAAGAGAAATAGAGGAGAGGGAGATGGGAAGAAATAAAGGTTGAGAGAGAAGGAAGAGAGTAATGGGGAGGGAGGAAAAAGGGAAAGGAGAGAATGAGAGACAGAGACAGAGGGGAGGTAAGAGAGAGAAGAGGAAGGGAAAAGACAGATGAAAAGAAAGGGGAAAGGGGGGAAAAGAGGAAAATGAAGTAAGAAAGGAGGAGAAAAAATGAGGATGGAAGGAGAGAAAGGAGGTGGGGGTTGGGAAGAGAGAAGGTGGAGCAAGCAGGAGGATAGCGATCAGAGGGAAAAAATCGAGGTAGGGGAGGATGTAAGAGAGATCTGAGGAGAGATAAAGGGGAAAGGAAGAGGGTGAAACAGGCAGATAAAGCATTCGGGAAAGAAGTGAGGTTAGAGAAAATCCCTCTATGTTAGAGGGATGAGGAAGGGGAAAACAGACGGGGCAGGGAGAACGTTGGTGAAAGAACAGAGAAAAGCACATTATTGAATGAACATACGCCAGTAAGCAGGCAAAAGGCAAAATGTGAGATCATAGATTTAAACTAGAGCCCGAATAAAGCGAACACCCCGGCGACCAGCACTTTACAAAGCCTCCTTTGAGGAACCTCAGTGCCCACGGAGGGTAGGAGGCAGCAGTAACGCGGGGAAGAGTCCAAGCCTTGCCCCTTGAATGAATCACTCTCCGTGAAGTGCATGGGGACTGAGAGAGAGCGAGATACACACACGGAGAGAGAGACAGAACCAGGAGAGAGAAGAGAGACAGGAAGAGAGAGAGAGAGAGAGAGAGAGAGAGAGAGAGAGAGAGAGAGATCGAAGGGGACAAAAGGCCACCACCTGCCAAAAGCAGAATCCCTTAGGTAACACAACTTGAGCTGAAAACTCAGCTCGATTTTGGCAGAGTGATCCAAACCCTAATGGTTACTACTGAGAGCTGCGTTGCCTTCAGCAATGTATTTCTGAATTATAATTCTAACACATTTGGTACCTTCTGCTTTTCACATTTCCTCTCGCTTCCTTTCTATATATCTCACAATCCCTTCTACTTCTCCCTCTCTTTCCACCCTCTCTCTCCTTTATCTTCTTCCTTTCCCTTCCATTCCATCCATTCTGTCTCTTTCATCTTCTAATCCTTTCAGTCTTTCCATCTCATCTTTTCCCCTCTTCTTCCTTTATCTCCTTCTCCTTTCTCTCACTTCACTCCCTTTCCTTCCTCTCCTTTCTCCCTTCTCCTCTTTCTACCCCTTTCTCTTCCTCCCTTTCTCCTCCTCCTTCTTCCTCCTCATCCACTCTCCTTATCTCTCCAACACTCCTCTCCCCTTTTCTTGTCTTCTATCTCTTCCAATTACTAGAACTCCCAAATATTGTCCCATTATATCACAACTCCAGTCACGGAGTTCTTTGGAGAAAGGGGAAGTGTATGTGTGTGGGGGTGGGAGTGGGAGGTTTGAATGAAGGGCATCTTTTTTTTTTTTTTCAGTGTGTGTTTCAATACAAAAGGTTTCCAAACCTTCTCCTACAAAAGACAAACTGAGGGAAAGGGAGGGCAACGTTTGCCTGCCTTGAATTTGCAGGGTTGCTTGTGTTCTGTGTGTTTGGTTTTTTTCTCCTGCATCAATTTTCAGAATGCTATCCCTAACTCCATGCCAATGGCCAGAGGCAGAGCTGAACTCATCACTACTGTGCCAGTCCCCCCCCCCCCCTTAATTTCTCCATGAACAACTCTGAAGCCCAGCTATCTTTTAACTGGGAGAAAAACAGTTAGCCTGCTAGTGGAGTTGCCAGAAGAGCCTTTTGAGAAAGGGAGCTGAGCTAGACTTCTGATCGGACTCAAAGGTTAGTTAAAAGACAAAACCAGTTGAAGTCTTCATGAATAAGCTACATTTCAATGCCCCACTACTTTGTAATGCTGCTTGCCTAAGTCAGAATTTCACAGAAAAGGCCGAGAAGAAAAGCGTGCACAATTAGGGGTCGCCTGTCAGAAAACATTAACGCCTTCCTCTCCCAGCCTGTCAAGCTCACTGAAAATAAAAACTGCCAAGGCGAATTGTACCCCCACCCTATGACATGCTGGGGGAGGAGGGAGGCAAGTCTACTCTCCTAACTGCACAGGTCCATCTTGGGTGAAGGCAGGCTCATTCAGGGACAGCTTCAAGGCAAGACCCTCCTCCCTGGCCCCTGGTCCCTCCAGGCACTGTCATTGTTTTGTGAGGTGTGTCTGGGAGAGTGGTTGTAAGAGAAGGGCTTCATAGGATTTGTATGGTAGAAATGCAAAAAGACTATGGTTCCTCCCATGTATATTATCCTAGCACATCAAAAAGAATAAAATGAGACACATTTCCTGGTTTTGAAATCCACCTCAATGGGGGCAGCTGGGTAGCTCAGTGGATTGAGAGCCAGGTCTAGAGACAGGAGGTCCTACCTCCAAATCTGGTCTCAGACACTTCCCAGCTGTGTGACCCTGGGCAAGTCACTTAACCCCCATTGCCTAGCCCTTACCACTTTTCTGCCTTGAAACCAATACATAGTATTGATTCTAAGGTGGAAGGTAAGGGTTTAAAAAATAATAAAATAAAATCTATTTCACGTACTTGCTAACCATGTGATCTTGAGCAAGTCCCTTAAATTCCCTAGGGCTCAGTTTCCTCTTCTGTAAAATGAGGGAGTAAGATTAAATGGCCTCTATGGTCCCTTCTAGCTCTAGATATATGATCTTACACTAACAGATCATCATCCCATTTTAGTGAATAGACAAGGGAAGCAGTAAGAAGTTAGAACAAATGAAGGTTAAAGTAAAAATCAGGTTCTTTGGGTTGGGGAAACCCAAGAGGAAAGACCAAAGTGTCATAGAGTTAGATATGGAAAGATCTGAGGAATTGATCTTGTTCAACCCCACTCATTTGGTGGATGAGGAGATTGACGCCCACCCAGGTGAAAAAAACTTGCCCAAAGACATGAAGTGATAAGGGTTGGAGGAGGTCACTGACCATTAAGCTATCTAGTTTTTCAATATAATCTGTGAAATTGGTTAGATTTTTTTACAAGTTCATTCTTTAGAAAATGTTGTATGCAAGTCTTATTATCCTGATGACTGATGCTCCTGGTGTAACTAATTATAAGAATTCCTGCAAATCAAATTATATGTGGGAACTTGAGTTCAATCCATTCCACCAACCTCAAAGTTTCAAACCATTGATCCATACTTTTAAGACTTCTTTAACCCTTTCATCTACATCATCATTCTGCACTTGTTGAAAGGTTGCTTTGTAACATGGCCTTTGCTTTCTTTTCCATGAATTTTCAAGTTATTTCATTTGTCTTCCCAAGTAGAGACTGTCTTTAAATTCTTTCTCATACTCTCTACTCCTGCCTGAACCCTTTATTGCCCTCTCCCAGAATCCTAGCATATCTTGATACAAATAGAGCAAAGAGATTGCTTTTAAGATACACAAAAGATATATTTTTATACTTCCTTTGAATCTTGGATGAAAGCATGCCCATAACATAAAATGTCCAAAATAAAGTAAACTCACCCATTTTGATAACTAGAGGTATATTTAGTCACCTGAGTTTTCCTCCTTTTCCTCTTCTTGTAAAACGGGAAAATAATAGTACTTACCTCCCAGGGTTGTTTCCAGGATAAGCTGAGGAAATATTTGTTAGGTGGTTTTTAAACCTTAAAGCACTATATAGATACTATAATGACAATGTGATGATGGAGAGGAGGATATGAAAATTTGGTCACATTTCCTCCTCAGTTTCTATATCTATACAAAAAGACAGTTGGACTTTCTTCTCAAAGTACAATCAGCTAAGTTGCGCAGAGGGTAGAATGTCAGATCTGGAGTCAAGAAGACCTGAATTCAAATCTTGCTTCAAATTATTTATCTGTGGTCATTAAGTTGGGTCTTCCTCTTTTAGTTAGCTCCTTCCCTTCTCATACAAACAAGGCCACGTCTCTCCAACTCTAAAAATTGCAGCCCTTTAAATAAAAATTGTGTTGATGTCTCATTTCAACTCCCTTACTCCCTGATATCTATTTACCTACACCTCTTTAAAGGCCTCCCTAGTAACTGAGAAAAGTAGCTAAACAAAGTGAACCAACATATCTTCCCTGTCTGCCAGTATGTGGAACATTTGCACCATTAGTCCCTCACCTCCCTATCAAGAGAAGGGAAATATAGTTCGTCATTGATCCTCTGGAACCAGTACAAGTAATATATTATATCAGAATTGTGATAATGTTGGTGTTGCTTTCATTCCCATTACCATCATCCCTATGTACATTGTGCTATGGGTTCTGATTTCTTCCCCTTCCTCAGTTCATTCAAGTTTTCTTAAGATTCTCTGAATCTTTCATAGTATTTCTTATAGTGCGGTAATATTGTATTGCTACAATTGGTTCAGCCCTTCTCTAGACAACAGTGCCCCCCCCACTTTATGTCTTTTTGCTTTTAAAAAGTAACATTATGAATATTTTGTTATATATGGGAACTTTATTTCTGTCTTTGATCTCTATGGGGTGTATGCCTGGTTTTAGAATCATGAGGCCAAAGGTCTTTCAACCTTTCTAGCTCAGGCAACTGTGACTCCATCCCCCCTCCCTGGCACTCCTAAATTTCTTGAAAAAGCTTTCTACAAAAAATGCTTCCCTTTCTTCACCATCCACTCTCTTCTAAGGCCCATGCAATCTGGTTTCCGTCTCCATTGCTCTCCAAAAACTACTCTCTCAAAGGTCACCGATGACCTCCTAATTGCCAAATCCAATGTTCTTTGTTGTTTTTTTTTTTTTTCTGGCCTCATCCTCCTTGACCTCTTTGTAGCTTTTGACACTGTTGAACACCCTCTCTTCCTGCATACACTCTCCTCCCTTGACTTGGGAGATACCATGACTCTTGCTTCTTTTCTTAACCCTTCATAGGCTCCCTGTCCTGATCCAACCCCCTTACAGTGTAAGTTCCCCAAAGTCCTCTCTTTGGCTTTCTTCTGATTTTTCCTTTGATACTCTGCTTCATTTTCATGGCTTCACCAGTGCCTTCTTTGAGTCCCCAATGTATCATGGTATAATGGAAAGTATACTGCCACTGGAATCAGAGGACTCCTTTCCAATCCTGCCTCTGCCACTTACTAATTGTGTGACTTTGGCAAACTCATTTCTGTTCTCTAAGCCTCAGCTTTTTAATTTACAAAATGATGGGAGTAAACTAGATGATGTTCCAGTAATCCTATGACCTCTCTGAGCCTCCATTTAAATGAATGCTCTAAAGTAGATAGACTTTGATGTTCCAACCAACTCTTGATCTACAATTCTAAATCTGAATTTGATCATGAGTCTGTGTACCTAGCTTTGTCTAAGAGATACTGTGACCTTCCTTTCCTTTCCCACCAGTACGAATTTGCATGTCCTACCTTTCCATAAAGACAACAGCATTAAGGAGAGTGACTAAGATAACTGCAATGACGACGATGGCAATAATAATAACAATAACAATCTTTATTACCCTAGAGGAATGAGGAGAAATGCCCATTCTGGTGAAGTGTGAAATTTGAATTTGATTAAAAAGAGAAGTGATTTCAGAGAGAATCTGTATTGGCTGCGGAATGAATTAAGCACGGCCATATGGCTCAGCTAGGCTCACTCGTACTTTCAGGTAACAATGCATTTCTAAGTAAGAATCGAGGAAATATCCAAAAGAAAAAAAGGCCACCTGTTCAGAAAATACAGTCAAGAAAGACAAGCTGAGAAGCATTAACAAGCCAGGGAACTCAACCCACTCTTGAGGGGCTAGAGGTTAGCTTTGAAGAGAGGGTAGGATTTGCTTAATTGGCCAACCAATTATCAACCACTGCTCTTTTTGAATTAAAGATGTTTAATAAATGTTTATTACTGCCCTCATCTAACCTCTGGGGTACAAAGAAAAACAAAAAAGCAGTCCCTGTTCTCAAGGAGCTAACAGTCTAATGGGAGACACAACATAGAAACAAGATGTATGGGATACATTGGGGGTGGGCTCAAAGAGAAGGCACTAGAATTAAAGAGGACAGGGAAAGGTGTCTTGCAGAAGGTAGGACTTCAACTGTGAAGCCAAGGAATCCAGGAAGCAGAGATGAAGAGGGAGAGCATTCCAGGCTTGAGGCACAGCCAACATTGAAGTTGGGAGATGGGGAGTTGTGTAGGAGTAGCAGTGAGGTGGCCAGTCTTGCTGTTTGTCCTTTATTTTTTGAAGAGGACAAATGGCATCATGGGTCTTATATATGCATTGGTTTTAAGTAAGGCAAAATTGCACAAAGCCATCAGCTTCATTGACTTCAATTTGCTGATGAAATAGAACAGATGTGAACTGACTTAGTCAAAGTCATATAGATAGTAACCAGCAGAACTAGAATTTGAACTCAGATCTAATTATTCCAAATCCAGGACTCTTTCCACTGAATCACATCCTAATGAATTATTTTTCTTTTGTTTCTTTTCAAAGCCTATCCCTGTGAGTTCATTGAGCTAAGCATGTAGGTCATAGACACGGAGTAAGAAGCAACCTTCCAGGTCACCTAGCCCAAATCTCGCCATTTTAGATTAGGAAATGGAGGCCTGAAGAATTAGAACTGTCTTACATGCATGGCCCAGGTCACACAGTGTTAGACAGGATTTGAGATCAACTCTGACTCCAAATCTTAGATCTCTTCCCATTAAAAAAAATAAAACCCTTACATTCAGTTCTAGAATCAATACTGTGTATTGATTCCAAGGCAGAAGAGTGGTAAGGGCTAGGCAATGAGGGTTAAGTGACTTGTCTAGGGTCACTCAGCTAGGAAGTTTCTGAAGCCAGATTTGAACCCAGGATCTCCCATCTCTGGGCCTGGCTCTCAATCCACTGAGCTACCAAGTTGCCTTCCTCTTTCTACTTTAATTTATAAAGGACCTCTCACTCAATAACCCTTAAGGTTTTGGCAACTGGGGTTCCTCATTTTTCAAACCATCTCTGTAGTTCAAACACAGGAGCTTCCCAGAGACTTTTGTATATTGTACTGAAAAAGACACCAAGGAACAGAGATTAGGAGATTTTGAAAGAGACATACAGCACACAAAAAAGTATAACTCTAGTTTAGGCTGTAGGAGTTCCCTACATGCCCTGAGTTATAGATGAATGAAGAGCTGAAGTCCAAAGCATCATATTTGATAGCATTATACTAGTGGCATCTCCTGTATTGGCTTTCCGTTGATGAGTCCTCAGCCCTCCCAATCATTAGGAATTTTTTAAGAACCTGCTAGGTGCCAAACACTGAGGAGATACAACCAACAAGCTTATTTATTTATTAAACACCTACTATGTGCTAGGCACTGTGCTAAAATACCAAAAGGTCAAGATGATCTTTGACCTAGAAGAGCTCACAATCTAATGGATTTTTCTCCAACTCTACAGGCTCTTCTACAAACCTACTAACCAGTCTTTGCTCCCAGTTTTGTACTTAAGAGTCCCTGAACTCACAATTCCTTCTCTAAGAAGTAATTTTTCTTCTCTTTGACAAATTGTGACCATCTCCACCTTTTGAATGTGGTTAGTAGATACTGGAGTGGCTTGCCATTTCCTTCTCCAGCTCATTTTACAGATGAAGTAACTGAGACAAGCAGGTTTAAGTGTCTTGCCTATGGTCACGCAGCTAATAAGTTTCTGAGGCCAGATTAAAAAAAAAAAACTCTCATCGTCTGTCTTCGAATTGATAGCATCAGTTAGTGACTTCTTCTCCATGGAACCACCTATCTGCCCCTGCATATAGGAGGCGCTTACTAAATATTTGTTGCACTGAACCATATTGCTATCTTCTATAACTTGAGTTGGTAAAACCCTACCAGAACCTCTGGGCCTCAAGTTATAATACTCATTATAACTGGCAATTATCTCATTTGTAAGTATGGTATCTCATGGGATCCTTTCAACAACCTTGGGAAGTAAAGCTACTATTTGTCCCATTTTACAGATGAGAAAACTGAGTTTAAGTGACTTGCCTAATGCCACACAGCTAATAAGTATCTGAAACAAGATTCAAACTCAGATCTTCCTATCTACAACCAGTAGGAAAGACTTTATATAGGAAAGAACAGGGTTTGTCTGAGAAGACATCAAATGATGAATCAGAGAATGAAAAAGACAGAGGCTAGTGTCTCTTGTGGCACTAAAAGATATAGCTGGGTTGACAGGAAGAAAGGACTTTGGGATTCCATCTCTTTCCTCTGAAATTTTAATTGCAAACTCCATGTCTATTTTTCTATCACACCCCAGAGAGAATATGCCTGGGCTGGACAGTGCCATGAGGCCATTAAATCCATCCCAGTTTCCAACATTTGGAACAAGGAAAAGAACATTGGCTCTTGATTCAGAAGACTTGGATTCAAATACCGTCTCCAGATGCTTACTCCCACTGTAACCTTGGATGTGTTACTTGATCTCTACCTCAGTTTCCTCTTTTGTAAAAATGACATGACTGGGCTAGATGGCTTCTGATGTCTCTTCCAGTTTTCAACCTATGATCTTATGTAACCTGATGGGGCAGCTAGAGGATAGAATGTTGGTTTTGGAGATAGGAAGGCATCTTCCTGAATTCAAATGTGGTCTCTGACACTTGGTAGTTGTGTGACACAGGCAAGTCTTTTAATTCTACTTGCCTCTGTTTCCTTATCTGTAAAAAGTGAGCTGGAGAAGGAAATGGCAAACCATTGCAGTGTCTCTACCAAGAAAACTCTAAAAGCCTAAAAGAGTTCACAGAGTTGGACATGACTGAAGAATGACAGAACTTATAACCCGAAATAGATTAAATCAACACCCATGACACTTTATATCCCAGAGGCCCCATTTTGTCACTGGTAAAATTCAGGGATGGATAATGCTTGCTCTGTTTACCTCACAGAGCTATTTTGAGGAAAATATTCTATAAGTCACAAAGGCTTTAGAAATGTGAGTTATTAAATAGAGGGAAAAGAGTTTATTTTTTAAATTTGGAATTAAAATAAAGATGTCCCACTGGGCCAGGATCTCTCTCTACTTTAGGTCTCATAGCCCACTATCGGGGTAGACTGTTAACAAATGTTTATTGATTGATGGAGATAGACTGTTGTTATTTAGTCACGTTTGACTCTTCATGACCTCATTTGGAGTTTTCTTGGCAAAGATACTGAAGTGGTTTGCCATTTCCTTCTTCAACTCATTTTACAGATATGGAAACTGAGTCAAATGGGATTAAGTGACTCATCCAGAGTCACATGGGTAGTAAGTGTCTGAGGCTGGACTTGAACTTAGGAAGACTCATTTCCCTGCTTTCAGTCCTGGTACTCTATTTACCTAGTTGCCTGGTACGGGCATTGATGTTTTTCAGTTGTTTTCAGTCATGTCTGACTCTTCCAGACCCTATTTAGGGTTTTCTTGGCAGAGATACTAAGTGGTTTGCCATTCCCTTCTCCAGTTCATTTTACAGATGAGGAAACTGAGGTAAATAGGGTTAGATGACCTACCCAGAGTCATCCAGCTAGTAAGTGTCTGGGGGCAGATTTAAACTCAGGAAGATGAGTCTTTTTTAACAACTCCACCACCTAGCTGCTCCTTGCTTGACTGTAAAAGTTTCAAAATGGACCCTGCTCCACTATAGACCCCCTCTGATGCCCCCATCATAACGTCTGAGTGTCTGAGTTATCTATGCCCAATAGAGCACCAGCTTTGGCAGGTCCTGCCAAGTGAGAAGAACTATGAATGTGGCTCCAGTGATGGACTCTGTGTGTGTGTGGGTGTCCATTGTCCAAAGAGCAATGTGGCTAAATTCAGAGAGGCACATTACCAGATTGACTGAAGGTGGATGGATTTTGAAGCCCCAGCCAACTCTGAAGACCCCCAAGGTCTGCCCTCTGCCCCCTGCTATCCTCTCAACCCTTTAGGCCCTTTTCACCTCTCTGCATCTGAACTCCCTTTTCTCAGGAAAATGCTGATTCTGCAGACAGAGTAGAGTAGAGTAGACAGGGAGGGGAAACATTTTTTGTTTTTTACCTCGGTATCTCCATTATTTTGCACAGTGCCTAAAAACACATCCAACCCCTTCCTAATTGATTGTTGACAGCCTAACTGGCCAAATCTAACCTCAGACACTAGCTGTATGCCCCTAGGCAAGCCATTTAAATCCACTCAGCCTCTGTTTCTTGATCTCTAAAATGAGGGAATTGGACTCATTGGCCTCTAAGTTTCCCTTCCAGGTCTACGTTTTACAGATGAGAAAACTGAGCCGCAGAAGAAAAATATTCTGCCCAGGCTCACACAAATAGCAAGTGGCAGAGCTGAGATCTGAATCCAGGTCCCTCTAGAGCCCAGACTCATTCCATTCTTTACAACCATGCACAGTAGGTTCTTTTTAAAACCCTTACCTTCGGTCTTAGAATCAAGATTAAGCATTAGTTCCAAGGCAGAAGAGTGGTAAGGGCTAGGCAACGGGGAGTTAAGTGACTTGGCCAGGATCACACAGCTAGGAAGTATCTGAGGCCAGATCTGAACCCAGGTCCTCTGACTCTATCCACTGAGCTACCTAGCTGCCCCCTCAGCAGGTTCTTAATAGGTGTTTGTTGAGTTGCATCATTATAACTGACACCTGTTCATTTCATCCAATCACATTTGCCCAAAGTTCCATGCACCAAAGACCAATTTGGGGGATATGTTTGAGGGAATCTAGGCAGCCTGGAGCTCTGTATCTAGGGCGCATTTAATACATGTTTGTTGAATTGAAATGAACCCAAAAGCCTGGCTCCAGAGTGCATAAAGAGAAAGCCTTTTCTCCCTGTATAAGGCTCTTGGATGAAGTCCCATCACATTGACAAATAGGGCATCGCATTTTAGCTTGTAATTATCATTAATTTCATCACTGTGTTGAAACGACTATCATACTGTTACATATTTAATTATTGGTTTCATTTGGAAAGGGTTTAAAATGCAAGGTTGGGGAATGAAGTGGCTTGGAAGGCTTCTTGATTAGGCACAAGTTTCAATAGCCCAGACTTTTTCTGCTGCAGGTTTGCCTGTATCAGTCTGCCGACACACAAGATGCTTTTGTAAAATGTGTCCGTGTCCTTTCTGTGGAGCCATTCTTGACTTAGTACATCCCATCTGAGGGATTCAGTCTGTAGGATGAGTCCTGCGGTGCTGACAGCCTCCTTTCTATTTATCCTCTTTGTTATCTTCCAGGGAGATGAAAATGCATATTTCTGCATTTTGAGAAATCCCTTTCTTTGAAAAAGGGTGTCAGAGTACCACAGGTGTAAAAGAAGTCCATAGACCCTCAGTCCGGTTGTTGGAAAGCTGTGTGTCCTATTCCTTTTCATTCAATTCATATTTTTTTTTATTTTGTTCTGGAAGCCACCCCCACCTCTCTTTTAAAGAAAATCCATTCACTATTTTTTTAAAAAGAAAATTTATACAAATTCAATGTGTGTGTGGGTTTTGGGTGGGCTGTGGAAATTGATTTACGAGTCATCCACTTTTCTCTTTTCTTGCCATCTCTCGCTTGAGTGGTTTGTAGGCCCTGGCCCTTTCTTTCACTCAAGGAGAATAAGGTTGTCTATGGAAGAGGTCAGCATTTCAAATTGGAGAGGTTCAACTGCACAAATGACATAGAACTGACAAGAAAAGAGAGAGGTTTGGAGGTCATGGACTGCATGGGTCTCGCTTAGGATTTCTGCTTTGTGATGGGTCCGGGCACCAAAATGAATTAAATAACGGACTTAAGGACTATTGAGAGAGGACTGAATGCAAATCAAAGATAAGGAGAAGTTTTCTTTCCTAAAAGGGGAATGATTTTTTTTTCTTTCCCCTCCCTAGTCCATATCTACACAGGCAAGGTCCGCATGTTAAACATGATTTAGCTGGCATTATGCTAGGGGTCTTTCATCGGGTTTCTGCAGCGATTGCCTATCTTGGCCTATGATTAATGATCTGCTGTGCAATTTGGAGACTATAATGACTCGACAATCCACACACAAACTATACAGTCACATTCCTTTTGCAGATTTGCCAAGCTGTTACCAAGGGGCCCCGAGCCTGAGCCGGATTGCTGGAGAGATAGCAGTGCATTTCGGCAAATGCCATTCGGGGGCCTTATCTTGCCGAGAAGTGTGATGGGCAGCAGGCTTATTTACAAAATCCCAAGCCCAGATTTCCCTGGCTCTTTATTTTGGCCCAGATTATATTAAAACAAAACAAAATCTCTTTTTTTTGGGATCATTTTTTTAAGAAAGAAAGAAACGATTGCACTACATGGACTCTGATGTGGATAAAATACTTTATTTCCAAATTTTGAATCGGGTTCATTGAGACCTAATGCTATTGATGAGACACAAAAGAGGAGAGTGATTTTTGAAAGTGGGAAAATAACTCTGGCATAAACAAAAGTGGGAGCCCTTCAGGGGCTGTTGTTTTTGATGGTGGATTTGAATTCATTTAGAAAATGTACCTGCATGTCTTAGTGAAAAAGCATGGTCTAAGGGGCAAGAAACTGGGACTGTAGTTAGCTTTGGCTCTGCACATCTCCTTGTGGAGCCTTGAGCAAGAACCTTCCCTGCTGTGGGCCTCAATATCTGGCTTTATAAAAGGAGGAAATTGAAATAGATGATCTCTAAATTGCCTTCTAGATGAAAAAATTGCATTCTTCTTTGATGATGCTACATATTTCTTTGGTATCAGCTACTGAGCCAACATGGATGCAAAGTTTTTGAGAAAAGGTTAACGTAAAGATTTCTACTAATAGATCACAATAGCATTTCCAAGTGACCTTTGATTTCTGTTTTATTTTATAAGATAAAATTGTGAGGGTTGGATTTTTAGAAATAAGATGAAAGTCAAAAGGTTTCCAAAAATGCATTGCAGCCCTGTGACCTATAAATCAATTCTAGACCATTTGGACAATTAACAGATGGATGCTTTGGCTGGAATTCCAAACACTGGACAATGCCATTTGCATGTCTTTTTTTCACCCTTTGTGTTAAAGTATTTTAAAGCCAAGGTCGAAGCATGGCAGAACCTCTGTAGTCTACAGAGCAACACAAAGGGGGAAGAAATTTTATCTCATGTGAACTTGGGTTAAAATTTATCCATTTCATTTGAATTTAGCAAGAAAATATGAGCTAAGGCCAACCATTAGTAGAAAAAGCAAAGTTTCTCTCTCTCTCTCTCTCTCTCTCTCTCTCTCTCTCTCTCTCTCTCTCTCTCTCTCTCTCTCTC
>NC_058134.1:227028916-227096299 GCF_016433145.1 Gracilinanus agilis | reverse complement strand
TCTCTCTCTCTCTCTCTCTCTCCCCCCTCCCCCTCCTCTCTGTTTCTGCTTCTCTCTCCCCCTCTCCCTTCCTCCCTCTCTCTCCTTCCCTCTCTCTTTTTTATCCTCTCCTCCTTTGCCTTTCTTTCCTTCTCCTCTATCTCCTCCTTTATTTTCCTCTCCTCTCTACCCTTTCTCTTCCCTCTTCTTGCCCTCTCTCTTCCCTTCTCCCTCCTTCTTCTTCCTACTCTTTAACTCTTTTCTCTTGTCTCTTGTCTCTTACCTCTTCTCTGATATATACCAGCTGTATGATTCTTGGTGAGTCATTTAACCTCTCAGTGTCCCTGGCAACGTGATCTGCATTGGTAAAGGACATTCTTCACAGGGAGCTCTCTATTCCAATGAAATATTGGGTTCTGTCCAAAACAAACAAATAAACAAAAGAAAAAAACAAAAACTAAAAAACTAAATCTGTCTTCCTAGAGTTTGATGATTGGTTCAGAGGAATCTAGGTTAGAATCCAGTCTCTGATGTTTACCATCTGTGTGATCCTGGATGAATCATTAACCACTCTCAGTCTCTATTTTCTCACCTGTAAAATGGGCATAAAATATCTAGAACACTTTCCAGATTTAACTAGAAAACATCATAAGATATTATACATTATTTTAAAATTCTAACAAAGGCCAATGATGAAACAGGTGAGGAAAAAAAGAAAAAGGTATCTTTCACGTGTCACCTAATATTTATTTTATTATGTTCAAATCTTAAGGTGAATATTTTATATAATGTAATAGGGCAAAGAGACTCTTAGAAATTTTTATTTATGTATGCTTCTGAAAAATCATTTTGAGGCTTTTTCTATCTATGAGGTTTATCATTATTTAATTATTTTTAAAAGTCATTATTGATAGAAATAAAGATAATATTTTTCATTTTCTCCTCCCTTCTCTCAGCATTCTACTTCCCACATAACTCCATGTTCTCCAACTTACTTTCCATGGCTGCTTCAGGATCCTTTTTGCCTTATAATATCCTTCTTAAAATGTGGTACTTCAAACTGGAGACAACAGGATCACAGATTTAGAATTCTTAGGGACATGGAAGGTGATCCAGTATAACCTTATCATTTTACTGAGAATTTAAGTATCTTACCCAGGACCATTCTTCTAGTAATATCAGAAGCTAGATGTGAACCCAGTTCTCTGTCTCCACATCTATATTCTTTCTTCTGTTCCATATTGGCCAATATGGACTGCAGTGGAACTAAAACTGTTCCTAACAGGGCTATTATGATACTATAGTTTCATGGCTTCAAGTCTGACTCCTTTTCTAAACTGTCCTCCACACAATTGCCAAATTGATAATCCTAAAGGACAAGGACTATGCCTTGATCAAGTTACTCTCAAACTCAATAAACTCCAGTGGCTCCCTATTACCTCTAGAATGAAATACAAAATTTCCATTTAATCTTTAAAGCCCGTCAAAACTTGAGCTCAGCCTACTTTTCCAATATTATGATAATATTCTTCCTCTTTACTAACTCTACAGTTAAGTAAAGATTCTATCTCCTAGGGACAGCTAGGTAAAATTGTGAATAGAGTCCCAGATATGGAGATGGAAAAACTTGAGTTCAAATCTGGTCTTAGACACTTCGTAGCTGTGTGACCCTGGGCAAGTTGTACACCTCATTTGCCTAACCCCTGTTCTTCTGTCATATTAAGACATAAAAGAATTTTTATTTTATTTTTTTAGAATTTAATTTAACTGTTTTCTCCCCATGGTTACATGATTCTTGTTGTTTCCTTCCCCTCTTCCCTCACCCCTCTTGGAGTTGACAAGTAATTCCACTGGGATGGATATATATATATATATGTATATATATATATATATGCACATACATATATATATGTATACACATATATATTTATATATAATCACTCAAATCCTATTTCTATATTATTCATTTTTGTAATAGAGTAATCTTTTTAAAACTAAAATGCTAAATCATATTCCCATGAATAAAAGTGATAAATCATATGTTTTCTTCTGGATTTCTACTCCCAACAGTTCTTCCTCTAGCTGCGGATAGCATTCTATCTCATAAGTCCCTCAGAACCATCCTGCATCATTACATTGCTTTTAGTAGCAAAGTCAGTTTCATTTGATTGTCCCACTGTTTCAGTTACTGTGTATAATTTTTTCAGGTTCTGCTTATTTCACTCTGTATCAGTTCATGGAGGTCTTTCCAATTCTTATAGAATCAAAGCATTTATCATTCCTTGTAACACAATAGTATTCCATCACTATCATATACCACAATTTGTTCAGCCATTCAATTCTTTGTCACCACAAAAAGCACAGCTATAACTATTTTTGTACAAACAGAACCTTTCCCTTTTTTTATCTCTTTGGGATACAAACCTAGTAGTAGTATTGCTGAATCAAAGGGCATGCATTCTTTTAAAGCCCAGAAAGGTTTAAAAAAAAAAAGATTCTATTTCCTGCTCTGTTTTTACAGGTTGTTCCCCCAGTAACCAGAATGTTCTCTCTCTTCACCTTTGCTTCTTAGAAATCCCTCAAAACTAAGCAGTTTAGAGATAAGGAAATGTCTTTGGTTCTGGAAGAATTCATGAGTAATGATCATGATGCAAAAATAAAATAAAAGGAATAGAAGAACATTAATGATTTTTAATACACACACACACACACACACACACACACACACACACACACATACACAAGAGAACAAAAGGAAGATCAGAGGGAGAGACCAACAAAGTAGGACAGTTGAATTACTATTCTGTTCGATTTTATATAAACTTAAAATAAATTATATGTAACATGAGTTGGCAAGTTCATTTGATCTTCTGTTATTTGTGTAGTGAAATGTTCTCGTTTGCTAAATTTGTAATAAAAAAGATTATTAAAAAACACCCCTCAGCTGATGCACTGCCTCCTACATAAGACCTTTCCTGAAACCCTTAACTGCTGGTGCTTCCCCCTCAAATTAACTTGTATTTATTTGACTTTCTATAAACCTCCATTTGGGGGAAGGGCCCAGATCAGTCATATAAGAACCTCTCTTTCATGGGAGAAGCTGTAGGACATTGTATAAGGTGCCAGCTTTCTAGCAAGGAAGACTTGTGTACAATTGCCACCTTTGATACATACTAACTATGTGACCTTGAGCAAGTTACTTAAAATCTCAGTTCTTTTAGGCCCTTCTCAAAGCTATAAGTTTCAGAGAAGATGTTGACCTGCACTGGAACACAGTAAATTTCCTCATCCAGAAGTTAGTTCCCTTTTTCTGAGAAATACCAGATTAACACCTTCTCTATGTGTTTTGTAATTACTTATATGTGTGTGTATGTATGTATATAAACATATTTATACATATCCATACATACATGTAGTATAGCTATGGTCTCCTTAGGTAGAAGGTAAGCATCCTAAGGGCTGAGGTTTTTTAAATTTTTGTCTTTATATCCTCAATATCTAGGACATTGCCTAATATATGATAGATGCTTCTTTAATTATTTTTTTTTGAGGCAACATATAACACCAAGAGGACAGCTAGATGGCACAGTGGATAGAATGCTGGGCTTGGAATCAGGAATACTATTCTTCATGAGTTCAAATCTACCCTCAGACACTAACTCTGTGACCATGGACAAGTCACTTAACTTTGTTTGCCTCAGTTCTTCATCAGTAAAATGAACTGGAGAAGAAGGAAATGACAAACCATTGCAGTATCTTTTCCAAGAAAACCCCAAACGGGGTCATGATGAGTCAGACAGGACTAAAACGACTCAGTAATGATAACATCAAGACAGTATTTCATCACTCTACTTATTTAAAAATCCTCCTCTCACCTCTTTATGGAAATATTCCACTTGTTCTAATAGTGGACAAGGGCAAGAGTGCGGGATTTGGAGGGAAAGGGTATGGCTTCAGATCCTAGCTGTTTGATTTTGGACAAGTCTTTTGGCCAAATCTCTGGATCTGAGTTTCCTATACATAAAGTGAAGGGATTAAACCAGATGGCTTCTGAGGTCCTCTTCAGCTCTGGATCTCTGATCATAATTTTTAGAAAGAGAAAATGGTAGTTTGAGCAAATGTGATGTCCTTTACCTGAGGTGACTTTGATATAGAAATGAAACACTGTGTTTAAAAATTAAGTAAAGGGGAGAATTGGAAACCTCCAAACAGATAGGTGTCAAGATGCAGCATACAGATAAAACCAAGAGAGATACTTTATGTATCTGAGGGGCAGCATACTGTTAAATGACAGGATGGACACTCCTTTGCCTCAGATGATCATACGGCATCCTCATTACATTTCTTAGGAAATCATGTTCATGTTGAAGCTGATTTAATTTGGCATGGATAACTGCCTTGAATCAAGGGCAGAGGGAAGAATCATTGTCTCTCTGTCAATGTATACCTTGGCTGCCTTGTCAACCTCAATGTGTCGGGGGAGCTAGAGACAAGGACTCTCAGCTAGTCCAAGAAGGGACTTTCTGGGTCTATTGCTAGAAAGCAAGAGTTATCTTTCCATAGACTGTCTGGTTAGAATCAGAGTGAAAAGAATGGAGAGGATATGATCTTCTGTCTCAACAGAAAAAAGGTTTGCCTCATATTTTCATCAGTTCTTGATTTTTGTGTTTCTGTTTCAAAGCTGCTCCAGTGTGGTCAGAGGTTTTAGCTCAATTTACTAGCCTGGTGATGATCATCTTCTGTGTTTGACTCTAGTGCCAAAATACTGATTGATTGGCCGATATGCTGAACTGAGATGACTGGAGTGATCTGAGGAACCGGGGGCACCTTCAGCCAGACGTGCTAGAGAAAGATCTCAAAGAAAGGATGCTTAGAAATGCTGAAAATAGTACTAGGTTTAATGTAGAGCTGGAAGGGACCTTAGAGTTCAACCATTTCATTTATAGGTGAGAAAACTGAGGCAGAAAGAGAGCCAATCACTTGGCAGAGGTTGAATGGCTAAGATCATAGGTATATATTTGGTAAATTTTGAAGGAGGCTACTACCATCTTTCCAATTCACCCATGTTCATCATTTCTTGATGTCTTCCTCAGTGCTTCTCTCTTGTTCACTCATTGGATATGGACCCAATCAATTGCCAAGTCTTGCCTATTCCACTTCCCCAATCTATCTTGTATTCATACTTGTCTCTCATCTCACATATCCATATCCATCCCCTGAACTCAAGCCTCTCAGAATCAGAACACTAAAAGACAAAGGTACCTTAGAGATAATGTTATTCAACAGGCATTCATGTTTCACATGAAGAAACTTAGAAAGGAAATGATTTGTTGATGTCACCCAGCTTAGGCAACAGCAAAAGTAAAGCATAGCTTTAGAATTTGACCCCAAAGACTGGAGAGTTTGATCTTTACATTTTACAGGAGAGGAAACAAAATCTAGGGGTTTGGAGAGGAGAGGATGGGTCTGGGACTTTTCCCCTTAGGTCTTCTGACTCCTGAGCCATTGCTTTCTGTCACACCACACTTCCTGGCATGTCCCTAATAGGTCCTGTTTCCCATCCCATTCCCATCTCCAACAGCCCCTCCCCTTGCCCTCAACTCTGCTGTTTTTCTAAAATGAGAATCACTCTTCCGGAATGAAGCATGGCATCTCCTGGAGTCCCTGTTGGCAAAACTTCAAGGACTATAGAAATGCAATGCAGGGGTGAGTGCAGGGGGAGGGCTTAATATCACACATTCAGCTATTAGCATCCATTAACACCTTATCACCATTTACACCTGGTCCTAGTCATTTATTAGTTATTTGCATGCCAGAAATTTAGCAGGATGCTGAGTGGGTATATTTTGATGGTGAAGGAGAGGAAGGACCTAAGAATGGAGTACAACCTGGGAAAAGAGGAAGTCTATGTAAGTGCATCTCTGTCTATAAGTGGAAATTATGGAGCCAGAATTATTTGTATAGTACTTTAACCCTTCTTTAGTCTTTTTTGAGTTATGTGTAGCTCATCATGACTACTTTTGGGATTTGGGGGGGCAAAGATCTGGAGTGATTTGCCATCTTCTTTTCCAGCTCATTTTATAGACAAAGAAACTGAGGCAAGCAGGGTGACTTGCTCAAGGTCAGACTGATAGTAAGAGTCTTCTTGACTCCAGGTCCAGCATTCTACACACTGTGCTACTCATCTGCCCAAACAATATGTAAGCAACAGTTGTTCTTGTAGACTGTGAACTACTGAAGAACGGAGTCTAATGTTCTTTCCATTCTATCTTTGGATCCAGAATCTAGCAGAGTTTGCTGTTTTTTATAGCTGCTAAATATGATTATTAAAAGAATAAGTATGTGTGACCCTGGACAAGTCACTTAACTCCCATTGCCCAGCCCTTACTGTTCTTCTGCCTTAGAACTAATACACAGTATTGACTCTAAGACAGAAGGTAAAGATTTTAAAAAATAATAATCAAATTAATGGAAAGCATTTATTAAGCATACTATTATTTATTACAAACAATACAACAATATAATATAAATGTTAATTACTATTATTATTATTAAACTATGTTCCATGCAATGTGCTAAGTGCCAGGCATACAAATGGCTAAACAAATGAATGAAAAACATTTATTAAACACTTAATATGTGCCAGGAGCTATTAATCAATGGAGATAAAGATTAATAAATGAATAGAGAAGCAGTTATTAAGCACTTACTATGTACTAGGCAATATGTTAAGTGATAGATATGTAAATATATTAGTGAAAAAGTAGGAAAGCACTTATTAAGTATTATGTGCCAACTCTTATGCTAAGCATGGGGGAGGTACAAATGGAATTGGTCTACATGACACTAATTATGTAACTCACAACCTCTCTGGGCCTTGGAGAGCTCCAAATCTCAAAACCTATGAAAAGTAAGCTATGAGAGGGTTCAGTCAATATGGAGAATAGAAGAAATGTGAAATCTGTCTGGATATGATGGGGGAAAACTGTTTCTTTTTTCAGCTGTTTCATCAGCATCATGTAAGATAGAAAAATAGATAGATAGATAGATAGATAGATAGATAGATAGATAGATGGATGGATGGATGGATGGATGACTTTGTGATCAACCTTATGATGAAGTCTGAATTGAGCTACGTCAGTCTTTAAACAATATGCCTACCCAACACTGACCACATTCACTCTTTGTGTCTCTCTTTTCTATCTCTATTTATCTCTGTGTCTCTCTGTCTCCCCTATACCCTGTCTTTTCCTCTTTCTCCTTTTCCTTTCTCTCTCTGTCTCTGTTGGTCTCCATGTGTTTATTTCTCTCTTCCTTCCTCTTTCTTTTTCTTTCTCTGTCTTTCTCCTCTCTATGTCTCTGTCTCTCTGCTACGTACATTAACAATGTTTAAATGACCTTTTCTGGGATCACTATTTCTATACACCCTATCATTCCTCACCTTCTTCCAATTAAAAATAGAGAGAAAAGGGGGAGAAACTCCATAACAAATGTTACAGCCAAAAGACAGGCATCCCCACAGTAGTCCTGTCCAAAACAGTTTAATTTTTTCTGAACCTTTAGTCCACTACTTGAATTGATGTTGCCTCCTTTACCAGTTCCCTAATGTCCTCAATTATTTTAAAAATTGCCTGATATTTCTTCACTTCTTATCTCATGTGCACATATTGTGCCCCACTACAATGGAACAAAAGCTCCTTGAAGTGAGTATAGGTGGTCCATCATTGGTCCTTTGGACTCATCATTGGCCAACGCATTGAACAGATTGCTTAAATCTTTCAAAAACCTTATTCTTTTCAATATCTTTAATTGTTTTTTACTAATTTTTACTAATTTTACTAATTTTCTCACTTCTATGTGCATCAGTTCATAAAACTCAGGATTCTTTAAAATTTTCCATTCCATTATTTCTGGCATAATAATATTTCAGTCCTTTCACAATGGGATCAGCTATTCCTCAATTGATAGGTACCTCCCCCCTTAGATTCCATTGTTTTTGTTTCTTTTTTTAAAAAATCTATCAGTCTTCCAGAATCAAGAAGTTTGTTACAATTGTGGCTATTCTCTCCTTGGAATTATTCTTCTTCTTTACTCTCATTTCCTTATCCTTGTTGAGTTTGATGTATTTCTAAATTGTACTTTGTGGGTGTGTGTGTGTGTGTGTAAGTCCATATTATGCATATGCATTCCATCCTCTTTTCCTTAGTTCAGAAAAGAATGAGGTTCATCTGATGCCTTTTCCCCCATCTTCTTCTTCTATTTATATTTTCTCTTTTTCTCATGTGCCCCAATTACAGGAAATAGGAAACAATATAGCTGCATAAGTTTCAACAAACAAAAGAACAAGGAAACAGCCATTGGATTTGCCTGTATGGAGGCAATTTCCAGATAAGACACGTACTTCTTTTGGGTGGGGGGGATGTTCAGCATAACCTGGACCTCCTGAGTTATGCTTTAAATAAATATGGTCTCTAAATAACAGATTTGATCTCTCAGTGATACAGGGCTAGGTTCAAAAGTTAAATAAATTTTCCCGCAATTTCCTCCCTTTGGTGTTTTAAAGCCCAAACATTCCTATGAGAGCAAAAATACAAATAGATTCAGATAGATAGTAGGAGTCACAGGAGCCAGACTAGTGGCAAATTTCTCCCATTGCTTCATAGTCAGAGGGATCAAATTAAGTATCATGTAAATCAGGAACTTAAACTTGTTCTGGGAAACAGATACAATACAAGGAGATTTCCCAGTCATTAAAAGAACATATATAGCCATCATTATCACATACATTCTCTGCTAAAAAGAGTAAGTCATTCTTGATTGTAAATCCATATGTTTTGCCTTTTGAAATATTAAATTCCAAGATCTCCTCTCATTTTTCAGCAAAGCTGCCAGATCTTGTATGATCCTGACTGTAGTTCCCTGTTCAAATTAACCTAATTCTATGGGTTGAAATATGTTCCTAGTTATAACACGAAATATGTATTTTCCCCCACAGAAACACAATATCATAAATAATAGTTGGTTCTCAGGTTTAAACCAATCTAGTCCCCAAAAGCCTACTTAAGCCCTTATATATGTGAGATGTAGCACCTACTCAAGGTTTATAAAACCAGACCAGCCAGAAAAAAGTAGAATAAAATTTATTTGTAAGTTGAGGGAATTTCTCTGAATATAGGTACAATTTAATTTAGGCTGCTTATAAAAAATGAGGGATTCCCTCCCTAGGTTTATAATGCCTTTTAGGATTATGAAATCATAGATTTAGAACTGGAAAGAAGTTGATAGGCCAATTTATCTAATCTCCTCTTTTTCCAGACAAGGAAACAAGAATCACTTGCCCAATGTCACTTGTGTTGTAAGTAAAAGAGCTGAAATCTGAACACAGTTGTTCATAGACTCAGACAAGATGCTATATTCTTTGGGTAGCTTTCCTTGATCCACCCCCATCCCTTTGCCAATAGTCCTTCTACTTCTCATATATTCATAGAACACTTTGCTGGCTCTTTTATCACTATCCTATTTGTATTATATGGAGCATGTATATATTTTGCCTATGTAGGTTATATGTAATCCATGTGAATATGTCCAAGTGTGACTCACAGGAATGCATGGACAGCTATCTCTAGAGTCTTCCCTACCACTATTCTTCAAGAAGAGTCTTTGATTCTTTCCATGTAGGGAAGCAGGAGCAGAGAATGGCCTCTCTACTTTTTTCAGAAAAAAAGGCACTGAGTTAGAATTATATCTATCTGGATCCCCAAATATAATTAGTCCTGGAGAGATAGTTTTTAGGTTCAAGCTGAGGTCTTTATCACTTTCCCTTAATAGCAGAGTCCCCTAAATTATATATTTCAGATTTGATCCCCCAGTAAATGCCAATTCCACAATGAATACAAATAATAAATAGCAAATTTATCTAAGATGATAGCAAATAGAAATCAGAGAAGATATATAAATGAGAATATACTAGACAATACACAAAGTGAATGAATCTTGTCCCTGGAAATGAGATGAGAGTCAGACAGACAACAGACTCAGAGACAGACAGAGACAGACAAAGACAGAGACAAATATACAGAAAAAAAGACTGAGGCAGAAAGAGAGAGAGAGAGAGAGAGAGAGAGAGAGAGAGAGAGAGAGAGAGAGAGAGAGAGAGAGAGAGATTTAACCTGGAGAAATTCTCTCAATCTAGTACAGTAAGTATGAGAGTGAAATGATTGAGGTGTCTGTTTCTTGTGTTTATCATTTTCTTCCCAGAATCTTTCATTTTGGGGATCTTTCAATAGAGAGACTTCTTTCTTGAAGGTGGAATCCAAAAGACATGGATTTCTCTTCTCTCAAGGTCTTGCTAACTCCGTTCCTCACACAGGTAAGGAGTGTTGAATTAAATATTGAATTCTCCTCCTATGAAAGCAGTCTTACACAAATGGGCTTTTAAACATGGATTACATATATTTATATGTACATATTGTATCCTCAAATGGAATGTCAAGTCCTTGAAGACAGAGACAATGCCATCTTTTCTTTGGATCCTTGGAGTTACCACAGTGTTTTGCACATAGTGGCATTAGTAATACACTGGAAAGAGCATTGGTTTCAAGTCAGTGGACCTGGGCTTCAATCTCATCTCTGGTGCTTACTACCCTTGTGACCTACAAGTCACTTTAACTCCCTTAGCCCCAGTTTCCTCACCTTACATAAAATGAAAGTCTTGAACTAGAAGGCTTCTGAGGTACCTTCTAGCCTTAAGTCTATGATACTCTTAAAATAAGTATTGAATTGAACCATACTCCTTCTGCATCCTATTCATTGTTCATTGTTCAGGCACAATTTTGTGAAGACACGGGTGCCCACTTTTGTGTAACGTCTCCTGCTTTGGATGGAGTTCTCAAGGAGCTTCGTTCCTTGGATGGGGCTGTTAGGACTCCAGTGGGTCGCCTGAGAAGCTTCAGGCCTTCTGACATGCTGCTCATTAGCCCTGAAAGAGCCAGCACAATGTCCGACCTACAGAGGCTCTGCCATTCTGTATTTGTTCCAAGTCATCACATGTGCTGGGTCCCTATTGCTGGCTGGCTGGAGTTACTGAGTGAAAGGCAAAGTGTCTCTCAAAGCATTCCCCTGTGTTCTTTTTTTTTTCAGGTGCCCATTCTGCAGTCCATGTTTAATAGGCCTTTAAGACATTTGTATGGCTCTCGCCCAGCACTGAAAAGGGGAGTAAAGAGAGACTAAACAGTGTCAGACCTCAGGGATTGCTCATTTGGAAATGAACCCTGCCATCCTCCATCCTGGTCATTTGTTTCTCTCCATCCCTACATTCTCTCTTCTCTGTATCCTAAGCATGGGTGCATTCCCAACTTCTGTCTTTGGATCTTGTTCTCTGATTAGTGATCCCTTTATAACCTCTATTTCAAGAAATATCCTTCATCCCTACCTCTGTAGCTACCTCCCCACTACCCGCAACCTCTCCCCAAATCCTGGAACTATGAACCATGATCAGATCAGATCTGCCATTGTTCCTGGATGGAGGGTATCAATCTAATTCCGTCTGGCCCATTCAAAATGCCTATAACTTTGTGGTCTAAAGTTTCCTGCCTGCTCACTACTCCCCTTTTTGTGTTGTCTCCATCGTACATACAAGCTGAAAATTGAAGAATATTCCTTCAAATTTCCTTTTTGACTTCTCTTTCTTATACCTGGGACAGATTTTTGGGCTATCTGAGAACTTAGAGGTCTTAAGATTTGCTTCCACCATTTTTCTTCTTTCCCGAACATTAAAATGAACAGCTCCATAGAGAAGGTCTAACATTCACTAAGTTCTAAATGGGAGATAGCCATGGAAAAAGCAATGGCTGGAGGCAGAAGATATGGGTTCAAATCCTATTTCTAAAATTTCTAACTTAATCTTCCTCAGCCTCAATTTCTTGGTTGAAAAATGAAGAGATTGGACTCAGTGGCCTCTAAGATCCCTTCTAGATCTAGGCTATGGCCTTCTTTCCTTCCTTCCTTCCTTCCTTCCTTCCTTCCTTCATTCCTTCTCTCATTCCCTCCTTCCTTCCTTTTTTCTCTCCTTCCTTCATTCTTTCCCTCCTTCTTTCTTTTTTTTCTCTTTCTTTCAACTGGAGGAGGCAGTGAGAGGTATGAGTTATGAATGTGAATAAAAATAAATTTATTTTTTAAAAGACCTGCTAATGCTAAGGGATCAAGGGACACATAAAAATTAGGATTTCAAGGTGTCTCCTGGTAGCTACTACAGGTCTCTTTAGATTTCTTTTCCTGTTTTCTCTGCCTCACTAGTCCTCTTAGCTTGATCTTCACCTCTTCTTTGGGTCTCTAGACTCTAGGAAGTCCCAACTGTTTTATTTCCTCTGGCATCAGACTCAAATTGAGTTTCCCCAAGCATTTCTAGACCCTTTCATGGACTTGTGGCTTTCACCTCCAAAGACACTTCCTACCTGAGGTCCTTCTTTGATCCCCTCAGGGGCTCCACACTACCTGTGATCTTGAATGCACTTACATGCATATATAGATCATAGTCCTAAAACTGATAGGTCCCTTCTAGGTCATCATGTACAACCCCTCATTTTTCAGAGGAGGAACTAAGGCCCAGGGAGAGCAAGTGATTTGTTTGATGCCACACAGGTAGTAATAGTCTGTGGTAGGACTTGACAGGTCTTCTGACCATAGAGTCAATTCTCAGTCCACCACACCACACTGCCTTACATCTCCTTATAGAATACGAGATCACTAAGAGTAGAATTGGCTTTGTTTATGTCCTTTAGACCATTTATGTATCCTCAGGGTCTTACCACAGTACCTGACCCATAGGAGATGATTAATAAATACCTATTGATTGGTCCTCAAATGGAATGACCTTGGTACCTAGATGGCTAAGACATTGGACTCTCAACTCTTCCAGATCCTACTAGTCCATCGTTTAACCCCTATTATGTGCCAGACACTGTGCTAAGCAATTGCTGATACAAAGAGGGACCAAAACAGGCCCTGTTCTTCGAGAGCTTGCATTCCAATGTAAATAACTAGTGTCCATAAAGCTGCCTGGAGAGGGAAAGTGATATGAGGGGGAGAAGCTCCAGCAGCTAAGGGCTTCTGGGCCAGGAAGCCTCCAAGTTTCTGGGTCCCAACAACAGCCCCTGTTGCTTTACCTTTGAAGACCCAGCTGTGGTCATGTGAGACCCCAGAGTATCTGTCCACTGAGTGATGTTCTGATTTTCGGATGATGATGATGATGAGTGATTTTTGGATAAAGGAATTCACCCAGACTGCTGAGAGAGATTGGGCCATACATTGGCATAAGGTACCCACATTCATGAACTCACAGGGAATTTTGAACAGGTGGGGATTTTAGATCAACCAATTCCTCCCCTTGGTACAATGGGAAAAGCATTGGCTCTTGGGTCAAAAGCCTGGTACAAAATATTGAATAATAGTGGCTGACTCAGAAGACCACTTGTGCTTTCCCTACAACCCAGAACTGCCTCATGGGATAAAAAAGTTACTAGACTTCAGCAAGGTGGAAGAGTGCTGGCTCTGGGGTAGGAGGGTTCCAACTCCAGTTTTTTGCCATTTCCTTCCAACTTGCAGCAAGTCTCTTTTATTCCTTCCTTTGTAAAAAGGTCGTGAAGGAGATGTAAATGTAGAGGGGGAGTCAAGTTACAGAGAGGAGGTGACAGCAGAAGGGGAACCCAGCCCTAAATGGAAGCCTGAATTTGAAGGAGGAAGAAACCAAAATATAGGGAGGGGCTTCAGGTGGAGAAGGGAAGGTAAATTAAATGGAGAGTCTGAACTCTCTATATGGGTTCTGAATGAGTTGTTTTGTGGGGGGAGAAAGAAGAGGAGAATATGAGGAGGAGGATCTGAACGTGGAGGGGAAAGGGTTGTAGAAGGGGATTGGCTTATGAAGGGTAAATCGAGTCATGAGGGGAGGGGCTGAGCTAGCAGAGGCTAGGATGCAGAGAGGAATCTGAATGTGTGTGGAAAAGGTAGGTCAGGGCATGGGGTAGGAGGATGAAGTGTCTCAACGTGGAGGGGTACGGGGAACCAAGTTATGTGGGAGGTATTTTGTACGTGGAAGGGGAAGAGGAGCCAAGTTGAAAATAACTGGGGAGGGGGAAGCGTCTCAGTTGCAGCGGTTTGGTGTGCTGCTCCAGGATGGACGAATAGGAGCTTCTGGACTTGGCCGGCAAGCGGGGCTCTCCTGTCTCTCCCTCCATCCCTCCACACCCGTGCCACCGCTATAGCCACCGCCGCCTCCGCCTCGTTCTCCCGGGGCCGAGCTGCAGCACGCGTTTGGGGAGTCCAGGGAACAGTGGCCGCCCCAGGGAGAGGCGTTGGCGGCCGCAGCGGCGGCGGCCGGGCTTCAGCGTTGCTAGGGGCTACCTGGTAACGGGCCACAATAGGCCCTTTGGGAGAATCCAGGGCAAACAGTGACCGTGGTAATGGGGTGGGCTTCGGGGAGCCCCCGGGCCTGCGAGCTCGGCCCCTCCTCCGAGCAGCCCTGGGCACTGCGCGATGTTCCGGAAATTCCCCGCACAAAGCCCCATTCAATGGGAGGAGGGCCCATGCGTGTGCTTTTGGGGGTGGGAGTGGGGGTGGGGTGGGGGAGGAGGGAGGAGGGAGAAGGCAGGAGGGGGAGGGGAAGTGAGCGGGGATGGGATGCGCTGCTGCCAAAAAAAAAAAAAAAAACAAACCAAAAACCCAAACCCAACACAAAACCCACACCACCCAACCCTCAAGTTTTCTTTTTTCCTTTCTTTTCCCTGGCCCCTTTTGCAGAGCCTGAAAAAGAGGCCCAGAAAGTACTGTATGTAAAAAAGAAAGAGAAGAGAGACAGAGAGAGAGTGAGAGAGAGAGAAAGAAGGAAAGAAAGAAGAAGAAACTGAAAAGATTCAGAAACGAGGCATAAAGGCGGCCGGGGAACGCCCCGTGAATTTTGAACAGAGAGCAGAAAAGCAACCCGAAAAAGCAATTAGTAATGGCACTTGTAAATGGAGAGGAGACTCTGGGCATCGAAGGACAGGGTAGAGGGGAGGGGCAGGGCTGGGGAGTGGGGCGATGGGCCTGGAGGATAGAAGGGGGGACCGAAGGAGGGACAGAGAGTGGGGCTGAGAGGGAGAAAAAGGATGAAAGGGGCTACTGGATGATGGAAAGTGGAGAATAGGGGTGAGAAGCAAGGGAGAATGATGAGAATCTGGTGGCGATACGAGGGTGAGGAGTAAGGGGGATGAGGATGATGGGAGGTTAGGAATAAAGGTGAAATGGGGTGATGGAAGTTGGGGCTGAGGGTGAGAAATAATAGGATGTGGGATGATAATGGGAGGCAGGGGACTAGGATGAAAAATAAGAAGAGAATGGGAGGTGGGGAATTGAAGGAGAGGGGATGAGAGAAGAGGATCTGAGAATGAGGGGTCATGGAGCATGAGTGGTAGGAAGTGGAAAAGGGGAAGATTAAAGGGAAAGCAAAGTGACAGGATGTAGAGACTAAAAGCAAGGAATCAGAAGAGAGTGAGATAGTAGGTGGAGGGCAAAGAGTTATAGGTAAAGAATAAGGGCATGTGGAGTGCTAAGGGATGCTTAGGGAGATGATAAAATAAGTATTGGGGGTGGCTGAGGTTGGGAAACCTCTGGGAGAGAATTAAGGGAGAGGGGGATGGAAGAGAAGAGGAGGAGGAGAGGAGAGGGCCAGAGTCAGGAGGACATGATAGAGAACAAGGAGATTACTTGAATGGAAATAGGGGAGAAAAGTAAGGAGAACTGGGAGTGGAGTTAGGGCAGCTTATAAGGGTGACTGAAGACAGAAAAAAGGTCAGTAGGGTTTGGAATAATTGGAGGTAGATAATGGGGCAGAGAAGTGAGAAGTAGGGTCATGGAAGTATATGGAGAAGAGGGCGTTCAGAATAAAGAGAGGTAAGGGACAGAGAAGTCTTCTGATTCCAAATCTGAGGTCCTAACCTGTTTCTGTCCACAATGTAAAAACTTCACAATTAAACATTACTCCCCTGTCCCCAAATTTGTCTTCACCATTAATATTATAAACCTAGGGGTAGGACAATAAAGCCATTCTTGAGAAGTAGTGAATATTCTGATTCTTTTCTTTTTTCCCCAAACCCTTGTCTTCCATCTTGGAATTATTACTGTGTATTGGTTCCAAGACAGAAGAGTGGTAAGGGCTAGGCAATGGAGGTTAAATGACTTACCCAAGGTCATATGGCTAGGAAGTGTCTGAGGCCATATTTAAACCCAGGACTTCCCATCTCTGGACCTGGCTCTCAATCCACTGAGTCACCCAGCTGCCTGCTGATTCTTCTTTTAAAAAAGACCTTGTTGCATTTTTTCCAAAGTGTCACATCACTAGTCTACCATTCAAAAACCATGTTTCCTATTTGGGCAGGAAACTGGCTGTTCCTATTACCTATGGTAGGTGGAGGGCATGCTAATGAGTTATTATGCACTACAATTCCAGACACACTCAGTGCTTCTTTTTATAATAAGTTTTTATTTTTTCCAGATTACTTATCAATACAACTTTATAATGTTTGTTTTCTGATATTTTGTAGTCTATATTCTTTCCCTTCCTCCCACTTTTACCTCCAAGGAGAAGACAGGTAATATGATAAAGGTACATATGTAATCATACTATATATTTCTATGTTTGTCATGTTGTGAAAGAAGACATTGTTTAAAGAAAAATTCATGGAGGAAATAAAAAAAATGGTATCTTTCAATTTACATTCATACTGTCTATTCCTTCTATGGTGGTGGATTCTTTTTTTTTTTTTTTTTGTCATGAATCTCTTAGAGTTGGCCTGGATCCTTGCCTTGTTGATAACAGTTGTCATTCATAGTTGATCATCTTCACTGTTTACTGTATATAATATTCTACTTATTCTGATCACTTCACTTTGCATAATTTCATAAAAGTTTCCCCAAGTTTTTTTGTGATCATCTTGTTTGTCATTTCTTATGGCACAATAGTATTCCAAAGCAATCATATACCACAACTTGTTCAGCCATTCCCCAATTGATGGACATCCCTTCAATTTCCAATTCTTGGCCACCACAAAAAGCTGCTCCAAATATTTTTGTTCAGGTAGGCTCTTCCCTATCTTTAATCTCTTTGTGATATAGACCTAGTGCTTAATGTTCACTGATGGATGTAGCAGAAAGTATGTTGGTACTGGTCCCAGAACACCTGAGTTTAAATTTTGGCTTTGATCTTCACTAACATTGGGATCCTTCCTCCACTAATCACGTAACCTCTCTAAATCTCACTTTTCTTCAAAAATTGTCACAATCCCACCAGAATTAACTATCTCACCAGGATGCTGCTTTGTGTTAAGGTGATTATTTAAAGGCTTTGTGAATTGGAAATGAAACTCATTATCTGGGGATTAATTTCACTGGGACAGATCAATAACAACAACAGATATATTAGTAGAAAAGACATGGAGAGTTGGCTATGACACATACCGTTTAACAAACTAGTACACTCATATATAGTATGTGAGGCAAGATTCGAACATAGATCTTGGGGACTCCGGGGCCTCTGGCTCAAGTCATTTCATCTGCCTGGACCTCAGTTTATCTATAAAATGACAGGATTAAAAAAGATGATCTTTGAGGTTGCTTTCTATCTCTAGATGATCCTTTGTGCCTGGGACACTTGGAAACTAATAAACTTGTTCAAGTCCCACAGTTGGAGTCAGAAGCAGAATTTGAACCCAGGCTTCCCTAAGGCCAATCAAGCCCTCTATCCATTAATCTATACCATTATGTAAACCCTGAAGTCTTATAGAAATATATTTTATCATTATCTTGTAGTTTGTAAATGAGAAACACGATCGACAAGATAGTAATAATACACAGACCAGAGAAGGATATTTAGGAGGTTTCACATACAAGCAGAGACATTTTATATGTTTATTTAAAAAAAAATCTTAACCCCTCCCCAACACCAAACTACACATAGAAAAGATTCACAGTATCATATCCCAACCTCCTTTTCTGCTTTTCTTTCCATAAAGGAATGTTTATATTGATATTATCCACTTCATGATAATAGTAAAGGATAAGAAAATAAGAGCTCACATGTAACAACTTAGGAGTTGCAATGCTTCTGCATACTAGAATCATAATAGTTAACAGTTATTTAGCACTTAAAAGTTTGCAAATCATTTTATATACGGTCATATTTGATCCTTGCAACCACTCTCTCAGGTTATTGTTGTCTCCATTTTACAGACAGGGAAAGCTGAGGTTCAAGGATATTAAAGAGACTTAACCAGGATCACAGTTCTACAAAATGTTCAAGGCAGGACCCAAACTTAGATCATTCTTCCTGATTAGATGGTGGGAGCTGGGCCGTGCTTGAGCTAACTTAAACCAACAAGAGAGTCAATTGTTCATTTTTCCTGGTGAATATATATTTTTCATACTTGGAAGTTTTTCTTTTTTATTTAGAATATTTTCCCATGGTTACATGATTCATGATTTCCCCCCTTTCCCTCCTCCCTCTCAGAACTGACATGCGAGTCCACTGGGTTATGTATGTATCATTGTTCAAAAGCCATTTTGATATTATTCATATTGTAAAGATCCTGGAGGAGCCTGTAGATGGTTATTATACAGCCCCCAGGAATCCTACGGATGTAGGTGGGAAACGATGGGAGGTATGAATGAAACCTCTTATCTGAATGCCAAGATAGGTTTACTTGGAGGCTGCTTCTGTTTTCCAGCTGCTGCCTATAAACGGTACAGAATCTGCTAACCGGAATGGTCAGTTCACTTGTTCCCACCTATTATCATTTACTAGTGAGGGAGTGATTGTTTCCCTCAATTAATAATCTAATTGGACAATATCTTCAAAGATGATAATCCTTGATCTCTATCTCTGACTGCAATTTGATGGATTCACTCAGAAGATCAATGATTGTGAAGTTATTTTCACCAGTTGCCAGGTGGATCTCTAACTGACAACTTCCTGGAACCCTGAGAATAAACCACATCAGTGATGGTTTTCTTATAACAACTATTTAATAGTAACTGATCAGATAAAGGAAAGGATTGGGGTGAATTGTGAAGGAGAGAGGGATTAAGGAGTATCCTAAACCATATCCAAATATGTTGATTATAAAGCAGCTGGTATCTTTTTTTTTAACCCTTAACTTCTGTTTATTGGCTTATAGGTGGAAGAGTGGTAAGGGTGGGCAATGAGGTCAAGTGACTTGCCCAGGGTCACACAGCTGGGAAGTGTCTGAGGTCGGATTTGAACCCAGGACCTCCCGTATCTAGGCTCTCCATCCACTGAGAGATGCCCCAAGCAGCTGGTATCTTGAAGCCTGCTTCGTCAGTTGTCTGGCCAGGCCAGTGGCCTGACCCCAAAAAGCTTGAAGGTTTATCTCAGTCCACGATAGTTTGGCTTTTGCAGTTGATCTTCTGGCTGGTATTTATGTTGATATATTGGTGTTGATTTTATAGATGCTGTTTAATACTGCAACTGGATGCTGGTATACACAGAATAATCAATCAGCAGCTTAGGCACCTAACCCCAGTTATGAGACAATCCTGAGATGACCTGACCTCCCACCAGTATCTCCAGATTGAGACCCTGATGTACTGATCTTTTCTGCATTTATAGTCAAATCTCAACTGACTTTTGGTCTCATGCCAGCTCAAAATGCCCTCACTGCATTCTGTGTTCCAAAAAGTAACTGGCACTCATGCTTGGCCAACATGGCTTCCTGCAAAAGTATTTATAATATTGACTGTAGAGTGATCTTTTAACACCAAAACCCCAATCATATCCCCATCGAACTATGTGATTGATCATACATTTTTCTTCTGTGTTTCTCCTCCCACAGTTCTTTCTCTGGATGTGGATAGCATCTTTCTCATAAGTTCCTCTGGATTATCCTGGGTCATTGCATTGCTGCTAGTACAGAAGTCCATTACATTCGGTTTTACCACAGTGTATCAGTCTCTGTGTATGAGGTTCTCCTGGTTCTGCTCCTTTCACTCTGCATCAATTTCTGGAGATCTTTCCAGTTCACATGGAATTTCTCCAGTTCTTTATTCTTTTCAACACAATAGTATTCCATCACCAATAGATACCACAATTTGTTCAGCCATTCCCCAATCTATGGACACCCCCTCATTTTCCAGTTTTTTTGCCACCACAAAGAGCACGGCCATAAATATTTTTGTACAAGTATTTTTCCTTATTATCCATTTGGGGTACAAACCAAGCAGTAGTATGGATGGGTCAAAGGGTAGGCATCCTTTCTAGTGAATATACCTTGAAGATTGGCAAACTATATAAATCAAGGTTTGATTTATTTTGTTGATCTCTAGGCATCATCATCATCATGATACTAGCTAACATTTACATAGTGTTTACTATATGCCAGACATTATATTAATAGGCACTTTATTTTACCTAAGAAAATGATAAAGAAAATGTCAATAATGCAGATTAAGCTTAAAAAGTGTTGTTGTTGGGGGCAAGCTAGGTAGCTCAGTGGATAGAAAGCCGTGCCTACAGATGGGAGATCCTGGGTTCAAATGTGACATCAGACACTTCCTAGGTGTGTAGCCCTGGACAAGACACTCAATTCCATATGCTTAGCCTTTAACCACTTTTTTGCCTTGGTACTGATTCTAAGGGACGGTAAGGTTTTAAAAAAAAAAAAGAAAAAGGAAGAAAATGTTTTTGTTTTCCAGAGAACTAACAGTTAAACATTTAGCAGTACATTGTTGGAACTGAGGCATGCAGAAGAACCAGATGAAGAATCGCACAGTTCTTGAATGTGCTTTGAGTCTGCGACAATGATGGGAAGCGCCAGTGTATTTTGATGAAATGGAGAAGTGGGATTTTCCTGTGAGGCTGAATGATTGACAGAACCAGTCAGAGGCACCCAGTCCTGACTAGTGATTATGAGTAAGCTTGGGTATATGCGAAAGAGGAAAGAAAAGAGAAGAGAGCCAGCAAATTAGCTCTCTACCCATCCCACTGGGCCGACAATGTGTAACATTTCTGTTCAAACACCCTCCTCGGCTGCTCTAAAGATAATAATTTCGCATTGCCAGCCAAATGGGCACACCAACAATTATCTGTATTCCTACTGTGTCACAGCATCAACTGATAATCAAGAGAATTATGTTCCAGTTGAAAGTAGATTTAAATAAACAGACGCTAAATGGAAGCCAGTAATAGATGTACCAAAATAGTCTAGGCAAGGGAACACTAGCCTAAATAAATAGCTGTTTAGTCTTGGAGAAGACTACAGAATTCTAGGGCCGCAGGTGTTTGGAGTTCAATGTCAGGGATAGACTGCCTGCTTCTTTCTAACAGTCTTTCTTAGGTTATCGGAATTAGAGTCAGGAAGATATGGGTTCAAATCCTGATTTTAGACACTAATTGTGTAACTCAGAGCAAACCTACTTAACCTGTCAGGGCCTCAGTTTCTTCTCTAAAATTCAATCATCATCATCATTGCCAACATTTATATAACACTTTAGATTTTGCAAAGCACATATAAAATACGTATATTATCCTAATTTCCTCCTGTAACTCTTCATCGACAATGGTTAATACATTTATATAGGTCCTTGTCTCCGCCATTAGAATATGAGTAGGGATTATTTAATTTGTTGTATTTGTATACCAAGTGGCTAGCACAATGCCTATCATATAGTAAATGTTCTGATAGATTAGGTACTTCTTGTCTTTAATTCTTACTGGGAGAATATTGATGTTTAAAAGATAGGTCTTTATTTCAGGAAGAATCTTGATATCAGTTTTAAAAATGGACCAATTTCCCAAAGCCTGCTCTTCTCTTCTTGTTTGATTCTTGGGCCAGTTCATTTCCCCCTAGTTATGCTTATCCAATATCTATGCACTAATTGACTAGTTTATAGATTGTCTAAAGGCACATGAGAAGGTGAACATTGGCATTCAAACACTTGTTTCTCCAGGTTTGATAATTATGCTGAATTCTCATGAATGATAGGTCTCATTTATGAGGTTCAGTAGTTACTTGATCCAAATAGCACGACATCAACCCCAAGTGGTAGCACTGGTTTATTATATAAAAATGTGAGCTCTCTGAGGATGAGGACTATTTTTACTTTTCTTTGCAATTTGAATAATATCTGGTAAATACTTAATAAATTTTTGTGTATTGATCAATTGATCTGGAGGATCTTCACAGTTCTGAAAAGCTCTTCAATTTGGACTCTGTCCTGGGCCTCCTTCATAGCAGTAGAAAACATCTTTGGTTAACATAGCCCCCACACCCCATTTCATCCTGTGCCCTATATGAATAATAAGTCATAAATACTTTGTTACATCTTTCAGTGAATCATGTCTGATAGTAATGCATACATGAAGGCATCTTACATTTTGTCTTTCAGAGGGGAGGTGACCAGAAGCTTGAAAAATCATGTATTTTGTTTTGATTTTCTCAAGAAAATATTAATCACTAGTGACTCCATGCCTGTTTCACATCTATAAACTGCATAGGAGAAAAATGTACATGTGCATTGAACACCTCTGATAAACCCAGAAGGGAACACATTGACTTTCATGAATATACTCAATAGGAGACCATATCCTTACAGTCATGCAATTGAATAAAAAAATAGAGAGGGTATTTGAGCTCACTTCACTTACTGTTTGTTGAGTACAAATTTTTTTTTGATTTAGTACTCTAGGAAGGTGCTGCTCGTGCACTGTCAAATTTAATTAAAATAGCTGATGTCATCCTCTCCAATGGGGAAGAGAGCTTCTGACAGATACCAGAAGGCTGGAGGAGGTGAAACAGGGCTAACTCTTTCTTTTCACAGCAGACAAAGGAAGGGGATTCCCTGAGGATGGATTTAAGAAGCCTGTTAACCACTCCCTAGAGGGTAATGGTTGAAGAGAGCTCTAGGCACTCAGCATCTAGGATTTCTCTCTTCCTTCCTTCCTTCCTTCCTTCCTTCCTTCCTTCCTCCCTTCCTTCAACCTTTCTTCTCTCTCTCTCTGTCTCTCTCTGTCTCTCTGTCTCTGTCTCTCTGTCTCTCTCTGTCTCTGTCTCTCTGTCTCTCTCTGTCTCTGTCTCTCTGTCTCTCTCTGTCTCTCTGTCTCTCTGTCTCTGTCTCTCTGTCTCTCTCTCTCTCTCTCTCTCTCTCTCTCTCTCTCTCTCTCTCTCTCTCTCTCTCCAAAGCAGCAGGAGCTCAGAGGGTTAGCACATTGATAGAGATTATTTTTCTGTTTAATAATAAGTCATCAATTGCCATTAACATCTAGCAGAGAGCACTTCACAGAAGGAATGGAACACAGGGCAGTGAATTTTCCTTAGGGAGCAGGAATCAGAAAAAGGATCAGAGTGTAAGAACTGACCAGACCAGTGAAGTCATAATGTGGGCACCTTGAGAGAATATACTATGGTGCATTTATAAGAGGACTTGGACAAGACAGGAAGTCAGGAATGAGCTGTAGTTTGCATTGTAGATGACCACACCAATGAGATCACAGATCCATAGGAGTATTCAACTAAAATTTGATCAATAGCTGCCAAAAATCTCTTCAGAACCTCACATTGTCATTTGTCATATAACCAATGTCTTTAATTTTGTTGTCTGACAGCAATATTATGCCTTTTAAACATACCATCTATAGGTTCATTCAAGTCACTGGTAAATATATGGAGTGGCACTGGATGGAGAACAGAATTCTAGGCCATCCCACTTGTTACCTTTCTCTAGATTAACCATAACATATTAATCACTATATGTTGGATCAGGTAATTGAACTACTTCCAAAGCCACTAATTGTATTATTACCTAGTTTGCACATCTCCACTTTATTTCCAAAGATAACATTTAGAGTTAAACCTGGGTTCCTTGAGTTTCTGCAAGAATTTCAGCTGTGGATGCTCTCCACCACAGCTAGAGTTTTCCATATTGGAAATAGCTAAGTTATCTAACAATCTGAGGAGAGGAATGTGGTAGATGCTAATAGTCCACAGTTGATTGAAGCCAGTTTTGATACCAACTATTTGATCATGACTGACTCTTTTCTGAATTCTATTCTAAAGTGAGTAGTTGGGGGGGGGCAACTGGGTGGCTCAGTGGATTGAGAGCCAGGCCTAGAGATGGGAGGTCCTAGGTTCAAATCTGGCCTCAGACACTTCCCAGCTGTATGACCCTGGGTAAGTCCCTTAACTCCCATTGCCTAGCCCTTACTGCTCTTCTGCCTTGGAACTAATACATAGTATTGATTTTAAGGTGGAAGGTAAGGGTTTAAAAAAAAGTGACTAATTCAATGACTCTCCTTCCTTCCTCAGGGTCAGCACTTTTCTTCCAGTATAGTCAGTGAATCATTATGTCTGACCTAGATCTACAGACCTGAAAGTGACTTTGAGACACAGTGAAATCTTGATCAGTGTAAATAATGAATCCAGCAATAGCTTCACATTTTTTTTTGAATTTGCGTAGCATATTTTCACTGAACTGGAACCAATGGTCAGATTTTATGTAATTATAACTTCAAATAGTGTGAATTCAAATTCATGAGAACACTATATGGGAATTCATTTGAATTAATTGGGACCTGTATGTATCAGCTAGTTCATTCTTTATTCCCCAGAAACATACTCTAATCAAATAGTACAAAATGTTACATAACTGCTATCATGGCCATTCATCATTACCAAAGACAGTAATGAAACTTTCCCTTGTTCCCTTATTCAAAGTCATTCAGCCAAGTGAGCAATCAACTATAGCCACAATTTTTATTTTTTTAAGTTTATTTATTTGTTTTTGTCTGCTACATTAAAATTCATGGGTATCTCCCTCTTTTATCTCCCCACACTAGAGGAAGCATCAGTTGACAAAAAAAGTGTACATAAATCTATGTCTTACTTGTCTCTATTTATCAGTTCTTTCTCTGGAGGTGAACATGTACAAGTCATTCTTCAAACATTTCTGTTGTTGCATATAACATTCTCTTGGTTCTGCTCATTTCACTCTTCTTAACTACATGAAGGTTTATCCATTTTTTTTTAAAATGAGTACTTGCCATTGGTTGTGGCATATGATTGTTGTGAAATATTCCACATTTTTTCTAGACTCTATGATGCTACTGAAGTGGGAGCTCAAGCATCTAGACTTGGTGAAAGTCATGATAGCTAGTCCCCTCAGTGATGGAGATTGTCACCTATCCAAGCCTGAAAATTCCGTCCTACTCTTATTCTTTGTTGTCCAGTCATTTTCATTTGTGTCCAACTTTTTGTGACCCCATTTGGGGTTTTCTTAGGGAAAATATTGGAATGGTTTGGTTTGTCATTTCCTTCTCCAGCTCATTTTACAGATGAGGAAATGGGGGCAAATAGGGTTAAGTGATTTGCCCAGAGTTACACAGCTAGTAAGTATCTGAGGCCAGATTTGAATTCAGGAAGTGGAGTCTTCCTGATTCTAGGGCTGGCACTCTATCCACTGTGCCATTTAGCTGCCCTCCTTTTATCCTTGCCTTATCTTAATTTCGCCAAAGAGAATTCACACAACTATTAAATAGAAGAACCAGGATTTAAATCAGACCCAGCTCCAACTCTAAATTCAGTGTGCTCTCTAATATGCCACATCAGATACAGCCTCTGCCTACAAAGATCATAAAATCAAAACCAGTGAAATATTATAGTGATTTAATAGGTTTTATTTTTGTGTTCCTGTCCCTACAATAGTGTCTTCTACATTGCTAGTGCTTAAGAACTATTTGCTCAGTTGAATTGAAGTGTAATTATTTAAGCACACTTGTGATTTCATCAACATTTGGAGGTTCCACTGATGCATTTACCAATGAGATTGACCCCTTTTCTGCAGCTAGTCTTATGTGATTGCCTGGGGGTACTGGAAGGTTTAGTCACTTGTTCAGGGTCATACAAGCAGTAAATATCAGAAATGGGACCTAAACTCAGTTCTCCCTGACCCCAAGACCAGCTCTCTTTCACACTACAATAAGTGGGTTAACAGGAGGCACTATATAATTAACTACCCAAATAAATGATGTAGCTCATACTTTATATTGGGCATTACCATTGCAAAGCCATACTCTTACATCTGATCCTTAACAACATTGGAGTGCAAATATTATTTCATTTTGATAGATAAAGAACCTGAAACTTAATGAGGCTTCATGATCTGGACAAGGCCACCCAAGGACCTGCAAAATTCCTATAGTCAAATTCTCTGCCATAATATCTCCCCAAGCCGTCATATAGATTCTTTATAAAAATATCCAGCAATGGAGAACTCACTGGCTCCTAGGTCAGCCCAAATAATTTTTCAATAGCTCTGAGTTAAGCACTTTTCTTTATGTCCAGCTGAACTCTCTAAAACTTCTCCCATAGCTCAAAGGATCTTAGACTTCAAATTGGAGGGTATTTTTATGGTAATCTAGTTCTACTCTCTCATTTTACAGTTAAGAAAATTGGCATAAAGAGGTTAAAGGTCACACGAGTTGCAGAGTAGTAACAGAGCCTAGATTTGAACACAGGTCCTCAAACTCTATCTACAGAGAAGGAAACAGATATAAGGACTGCAGAGATGTCACCTATTCACTCCCTCAATTCAGTTGAGGAAGCAAAATCAGAGATTTCAAGCAAAACTTACCAAAGGTCATATAAAGAGTAAATAGTGGAATTTGAATTCAAACATAGGTCTTTAATCCAACATCATTTGAGGCAAAGAGAATAACCATTCATAGAGATTCAAACTGGTCAAGTGGGTCAGTGGACATGGGGATAAGGGAGACTCTTTTCATTAACTTTGGTCCAACAATTTTACCTGGATCAAATAAGAAACTTTACTGAAAGAATTTTGCAAACTTTTAAGTATTTTGGAAATGTCAGCTATCCATGTAATTAGGGAAGACCTTGTAAAAATGTAGATAAATTAGTCAGGAAAATGGAAGTTGTTGGTTGGTTAATGACCTTCATATTCAAAGAAGACTAAAATTTTGTCACTATGTTGGGGCAAATGTACAGTGTGTCTGACTGTGGCTGATCTGAACAATAAAGGCTCAGAAGGCTTAAGACAAAGATAATATAATGCAACAGAAGGAGCATTGAACTTGAAGATATAGGTCCAAGATTTGAATCCTGGTTCTGTTTCTGATTTTGAACAAATTACTTGCTCACGTGCTCTCTTTCTCTTTCTATCTCTCTCTCTATCTCTCTCTTTATCTCTCTGTCTCTCTCTCTCTTTATCTCTCTCACTTCATCTCTCTCTGTCTCTGTCTCTGTCTCTCTCTCTCACTCACTCATTTATTCAACCATAAAATGAGGGAACTGGATTAGATGGCATATAAGGTCCCCTCCAGCTCTAAATTCATGATCTGTCATCATGCTATCTTTGATAACAAAGGTATCTGCTCCCACTGAAGGATGAGGGTGGAGGTGGGGGAAGACTCTATAGTGAGAATCTAAAAGAAAAAGAAAATTTCTTATTTCCTTGAGAAAAAAGTTGGATGTATCATTACTTTGTCAGAATTACAACTTAGATTTTGTTTTACAAAAGTCACAACCCACCCCATACTTTATCTTCTAAACTATGATTAGAATTCCAGGAGATGAGATTTGAATTTCTGATGACATTTAGAAGTCTTCTAAGTATAGGTAGTACTTAGGATATGATTTTTAAAATCACTGTACAGATATTAAATTACATGATCATATTTCAGTACCATAGACAGCAAATTCTTTTAAAAGATTCCCTTCTGCTATTTTCTCATGATAAAAAATGAAATCATATATTTTCTATACTTAGTCTCTCCCCACCCTTTTCTCTCTGATATGGTCATGACAAAAATAAAGGGGCCTGGGAAAATATGGAAACACATTCTCTGCTCTAGCCTTAGCCACCTTTTATTTATTTTTGTGACTCTCATACCCCTTTTCTACCAGACATTTGCCTGAAGTTACATGTCAAGAAAGAAAAAAGTGAATTGAGCTCTAGATTTCTCACAAGTACTTCCTTCAGTCTTTTCTTGTTGCTTAGAAAGGGATCTTGATTTAAGGTAGTTTGTATGTGTGTTCAAGAAAATGAGAGAGAAAGAGAGAGAGAGAGGGGTTGGGGGGGGAGGGAGAGAATTTGTCAGTCATCAAAAGGATGGATTTAGATATTCCTTTCCTTTAAAATTTTTAGCTTAGGGCATAAGCATTTTTTATCTGGAGAGAAAAAGACCAAGTAGGTGCTGAAAATTATTTACTGCTTTAGGTTCTCAGAATCTTGGGGATGGTAGCAGCCATCCCTATGTAGGAGGGAGGGAGAAATAAAAAAGTAGGGAGTTGAGAGGCAGATGGGAATTGCATCACAAAATCCTTGAGTTAGAAAGCATGCCAGAATGCCTATAGTTCAACTTTAAGCATGAATCCTCTTTAAAAATATCACAGATGAGTGTTCACCCAGTCTTCACTATAAGACCTCTAATGTTTGAATACTACCAAGAGAGTGTTGTGTAGTTGTAAAAATATTTAACTTAAGGTAAGGTAGACCTGGGTTCAAATTCTAGCTCTAATACTAGTTGCATGACCACAAATCAGTTTACTTAATTTCTTTTAGTTCCAATTTCCTTATCTGTGAAATGGGAATAGTGAAACCTCACAATGTTATTATGAGTGTCCAACAAGACAATTATTTTTAAATCTTTTGCAAGCCTTAAATGGAGAAGAATTCCAGTTATAGAACAATAATAGGCTTCATTCCCTTTATCTGTAATTTGAATTTTCAAGAAATAATTATTTTTGTTGATTTTGAAAAGTAACATTCACTGGTTATCCTAGGCCTAAAAAAAGAACAAATCATTCACTTCATATAGCATTTACTAAACTCCTATTATGTGACAGGAAATGATAGTTGATATACAGTTTTTATTAGGCATTTATTATGGGAAGGTACTACACTTAGTGGTAGGGACAAAAATGGGAAAAAAGTTCCTGCTGTCAAAGAACTTACATTCTAATGGGAGAGATGATATGTAAATAATTCAATAAATATGTAATATATACCAAGTTTATGGAGCAGCTAGGTGAGGCAGAGGATAGAGGGCCAGACATGAGAGTTCAAACCTGGTCTCAGCCACTAGCTATATGGCCCTGTGGCTTTGAGCAGAGCTTCAAAAGGAGGTAGGAAAAATCTAAGAGACAGAAATGAGGAGGGAATGATTTTCAGACAAGGATTATAGCTAGTGCAAAGGCAAAGGACTGGAAAGTAGAATAGCATAGAGTAAGTCATTGCGGGGAAGCTAGGTGGCTCAGTGGATTGAGAGCCAGGCCTAGAGATGGAAGATGCTGGGTTCAAATCTGACCTCAGACACTTCCTAACTGTATAATCCTGGATAGGTCACCTGACCCCCATTGTCCAGCCTTTTGCACTCTTCTGCTTTGGAACCAATGTACAGTATTGATTCTAAGATGGAAGGTAAGGGTTTAAAAAAAAAAGAAAAGTAAAGAAGGTATCTTGGCTAATATGTTGCATATGTAAAGGGGGAATAGTATTGAAGGATCCTGGAAAACTAGTTCTGAGATAGATTGTGAAAAACTTTAAATGTGAAGCAGAGGAGTTTGTCTTTTATTTCAATCTTTCATAAGAAAAGTCTTTAAAACATTTTGAGTCAGTTATCATGCACCTCCTTAGACTTCTCTTATACACCCCCCACTCCTTTAACCAGTAGTTATCAATATAATTATGTCACAGCATTATTTTGAGCCATCAGGGTTGCACTCCTTTGTATAAACTCTTTTTTCACTGTCTTGCCTATAATGCAGCACTCCAGCCAAACACATTACCTCACATCTGGTCTGCACAGGGCAGGACTGCAACAAGGGCATCACTCTTACAGCATTGCAACATATTCGTTAGCTATGACAGCTATCATTTCACACTGTGGATTTAGCTTAAGCTTCTCTTTCCTTGCATGCCTTTTTGACACAGAAAATTCTAGTCATCTCTCTTTCGTTCTGACTTGATGTAGTTGATTTTATGCATCTGAGTGAAGGGATTTAAATTTCCCTCAATTATATACCATCTTATTAGATCTGAGCTTTCATTTCAACCTTAAAATGGATTCTGACTCTATCATCTCATGCATTACTTATCTTTGCAAGGTTTATGAAGTTTACAGAGTTGGTAAGCATGCCATCAATATCTCCCTCCTAGTAGTTTTGAAAAATGAACAGAATAGAGTTGAAGATAGAAAATTGAAGGATTCTACCATGTCTTCACTTGATCGTAATCTTTTGTCATTCCATCGTTTCCCATACCCTACAACTCAATTCTTCATCTTCACTGTGACCTTCAGTCCTTTCACCTATCAGTTTTTCTCAGGTCATTCACTCCTGCCCTGCTTATACTATCTTCCTTTCTCTATTCTGATGCTTTGGTGAACCAGTTTATCCCGACACTCTAAGACATTTCCCAGAATTAACATTTTATGATTCTATAATCTTCTCATTTGCAAAGTGGAGTTTGGAGTTTAAAAACTTTGGTTAAATCACTGGCCGAATGACCCTGAGCCATCCATTTAGCCTCAGATAGAAAGAATTTAGGTTATAGAAACCTATGTTGGCAGAAGGAATTTACTTGAGAATTCCCTGTGTCAGTGATATCACAGATCCATTTCTTTTCTTTTTATTTTATATTGCTACTATAGACCTACTGATTATGTTGTTGTTCAGTCATGTCCAACTTTCTGTCACCTCAGAGGACATAGCATGCCAGTACCATCCACGGGATTTTCTTGACAAGGATATTGGAGTGGTTTGGCATTTCCTTTTCCATGGCATAATGATATTGCCCTGAAATTTGTGTTGATATTGAATGATTTAGTAGGATTCTATCCTGAATTTAAGTATCATCTCTACTATCTACTCTGGGTAGGTCATTCTGTGTGACCCAGGACAAATTATTTTTGTTCTTTGAGCCTCAGTTTCCTCATTTGTAAATTGAAGAGATTGACGAAGGTACCTCCCAGATTTAGATTTCAATGTAGAACAAGGTTTAGGATCTCTTTCACCTGTGGTCCTTTTTCTTCCTGCAATCAGGAGGCACAGCTATCATTACCTTGCAATATTGCTCAAAAATGAAAAGCAACAAAATGATATGCAAATTCTAGACTGTTTGAGATCTGTTTCGGGATCAGTTTTCCTGGGAAAAATCTAGAATTTAAGAGGATAAGACATTTTTCACGTATTTCCTTTGAATCTTGAATTTGAGTAGTGCTCAAATATATATGAGCAGAAAACTTAAAAAAAATCCCCTGAATGATTTAGGAGATGGCTGAATCACACTGTAAAACAAACCACTTAGTTTGACCCGTATTTCATTTTGTCCATTGATGGGATGGTGCTTCTTGTTTCATTCCAAGTTTGGTTGGCTAATTGGGCTGTACTGTTTTTGACAAATGGGGCACTAAAGAGATGATGACATGTGACTCTAGTCTGGTTGGTGGTTTGGCAAATTTTCACCTTCATCATAGATATCTTTTGGACTTGGGAAAACAATATTGTGTTTCCCAATGTGGACAAAAGAATGTTCCACATCATGGCCAATTTATTCCTGTTCCTTTTGCCTCTGTTTTTCACCATTAGTGTTGTATTGGATGAAATGTACAGGTGAGACACCTGGATGAAAAGAAGAAATAATATTTACATAATAGTTTATGGTCACAAAGTACTTTCATATATACTCATGGAAGTGGAAAGAAAGTGTTGTATTATGGAAGAATATCTGGCTCAAAATTTTGTTTAGAGAAGGCATTAGTAGAAAGTATGGTCAGTTTGAAGGGTTAGGAGGCAGTACACTTTGCTGTGTTCTTTTTCTGGCTGAGTGACCCTGGACAAGTCTCTGTTTCTATTTGAGTCTATTCTTATCTATTTTTGGCTGGATATGAATTTCAATTGAGGAAGCCCCATAATATTCTTGGGTTTGATGAAATCAACACAATGCCATTTGCAAATAGAAAAAATTTTGACTACCTCAGCATGTAGAGAATACCTTTGCACATGGCTCCTGTGCAGGATAGCTTTTATTACAGTAGCAAAATCTTTTGGGGAACATGATTTTCTCACCTATTTTATACATTGCTAAATGTTGGCAATTAGAAAATAAATGAACAGCTATCTTTCCAGTTGCATCTATCAAAGATTCTTACACGATTTGAATAGATGATACCTTGTTGGAGAATTTTAAAAACTCTGTACTGCATCTCACCTAATCTCATATTTTGTCTCTCTCTCTCTCTCTCTCTCTCTCTCTCTCTCTCTCTCTCTCTCTCTCTCTCTCTTTCTCTCTCTCTTTCTCTCTATATGTATATCTCTATCTATGTATGTGTGTATAATGTACATCTATAACTATTTATAAAATCCAGTCAACAAACAATTCCTAAGTGCCAACTATGGACCAGACACTGTACTGGTAGCCTTTAGGTTTGCAAATACACTGGATCAATCACCTATAGTCACACAGCTAATGATTAATTAATTGATCAATCTGCAATTATTTATTAAGCCTACTATATATGAGGCCATGTTCTAGTTGCTGGGAATAAAAATACAACAAACTAATCAATTGCTATTTTCAAGGAATCTTACATTTAATATTTGACAAATAATGTTGTATAGTAGATTTCAACTCACTTTAGAATTAGAAAGACAGATTCAAATCTGCTTCTGATACATGTTATCTGTGGGACCTTAGACAAATTATTTCATTTCTCAGCACCCCAGAAAATCTCTCAGGCTATATGTACAGATTCATTGTTGAACTTCTTCAATAAAGGGAATTTTCAAAATGGGAATATCCCACACAGATGAACTCACAGATCTAAATTTATCCATCTAATCTATCTCTCTATTTCTCTATCTGCTTTTTAATTCCAAGACACATTTGCACATGCCATGAAGAGCAGAGTCTCTCTTTCTTTGTCATTTCAGCATGCAGTATAAAATAGAGAATACATAAGCACTCATGTGCATGCTAAAAGAGAAAAAAAGATGACCTACATATAAGACATTACAGTAGGGCATTAAAATGAAAATTTCAGCTACTTTCTCCCAATTAATGTGAGCCCATCTATGATTTCAGCCATCCATTTGGAATAAAAGTCTCTTAATAATTGGAACTAGAGCCATTCAGCATCATGCTTCAATCTAAAAATAATTGTTTTTGCCTAATTATGAATCTGCATTTTCCTGTGTCTTCCTGGAATAATATGAATGGAGAATGCTTTCTCATTAAGACAACTCTCCCTCTTCAATATCAAGGGAAAATGAAGAGTAGCACAAAAGTACTTTTATCCTTTCATGGGTTGAACAAGGCTTCCAAAAAGACTCAGATGGCTGTCATGAGAGAAGCTTTATGGATTTATAATTTATTTGAGATGACAAAAATGGCCCCATATATATAAATATACTTGTCCCTCCTAGAGTCTAGACTTAAAACACAACAAGTAAACTTGGTTTAAATACATTTGGGAGAATGCTTTCATTTGTCTTAGGTAGGAGTAATTTTGTCTAAGACCTTGAAACATTTTGCCATATGAAAGCTATCAATGGTATGTAAGCTTCTTGAATATAGGACCTTAAAGAATTGTTCACTCTGCCTTTTAAATGAAAAAGGATAAGATTTGAAGAAAAGAGCTCATGTATACCGAACCAGGTAGATACCATAAAGGATAACCACAATGGAGAAAGAATAGCAATTGAGAAACACCAATATCTATAGAAAGAAAAATCCAAGAAAGAAGCAATTAGTCAACCACATGGCTTAAACACACACGCACACACACACACACACACACACACACACACACACCTCAAATTTATGAAACAAGAAAGATAAATATGAGTTCTTGATGCAAGGGGGCAAATTAATTTTCAATTATTGCTGAAAATTGGGGAGATGAAATAGATGCCTAAAATATAGTGAATACACATTTGGCTGAGGAGAAACAGAGGCAATCTTTATCTTGTCCTATGCCTTAGACCACCTAGACTTAAAGAAGGACTAAATGAGGAGATCAGAAAGCAAATCATAAGTCTTTCACAGTGGCATTTCTAGTAGAGATAGGAGACTTCAATAATTTAGACATCAGCATAAAGTGAATTAAACATCTTCATACAAGGGAGTCAACTTGACCTCACAGGCCTAATGGAAACTTGTTGCAAAAGAATTCAGAACAGAAATATAGCTATAGAAAAAAAAGATATCTCATTGAAAAAAACAGATTAGGTAAAAGACATACTGTACAATAAGGATATATTCTCATGTGAAAAAATTTTATGGATTAGATGAGAGGTGAAGAGCATGATGGTGGCTATTTGGGTAAGGATAAATGGCAAGATAAAGAAAGGCAAAGATCCTTTTAGAAAAGAGCAGCTTAGAGAAACTAATAGAGATAAATAGGGAAAATCAACCAACAGATGAATGCAAAAGCAAAATTGAGAATAAAAATCAAAGTGATGTGGTCCTGGAAGGATAGTGTAAGGGAACTAATGCTCTTTACATAGACGATCTCTTTTGTATCATCAGAATTACCCCCATTGAGGGTATACGAATTAAATATAAAGAGTGATATTATAAGTAAATTAGGTCAACATGGAATAGTATAACTGTCAGATCTATGGGAAAGGAAAGAACTTAAGACCAAGCAAGAGACAGAGAACATTACAAGATGCAAAATGAATAATTTTGATTATATTAAATTTAAAAGGTATTGTACAAACAAAACCGATGTAACCAAAATTAGAAGGTAAGCAACAAACTGGAGAAAAATTTAATAATAAAATTCTCTGACAAAGGTCTAATTTCCCAAATATACAGATACCTAAGTCAAATTTATAAAGAATTAAATCATTCAGGCATGAATAGGTAGTTTTCCGATGAAAAAATCAAAGCTATCAATAATCATATAAAAATGTTCTAAATCTCTCCTGATTAGAGAAATGCAGATCAAAAAATCTCTGAAGTACCACCTTATACTTATCAGAGTGGCCAATATGACAGTAAAGGAAAATAATAACTGGCAAAGTTGGGACACTAATGCTTTGCTAGTGGAGTTGTGAACTGATCTGACCTTTCTGGAGGGCAATTTGGAATTATGCCCAAAGGGCTTTAAAAGAATGCATGCCCTTTGATCCAGCATACCATTACTGGATCTATATCCCAAGGAGATAAAAAAAACTTGGCAAGGATCTGTCTGTAAAAATTCTTGTAGCTGCGTTTTCTGTGGTAGAAAAAAATTGGAAAATGAGGGGATGTCCCTATATTGGGGAATGGCTGAACAAATTGTGGTATATGATGATGATGGAATACTATTGTGTTAAAAGGAATGATGAATCAATGGATTTCTATAAGAACTGAAAATTCCTCCATGAATGGATGCAGAGTGACAAAAGGCAGAACCAGGAGAACATTATACAGAATATACATAGAAACTGTAACACTGTGGGACAATTAAAGGTAATCAACTTTGCTACTAAAAGTAATACAAAAATCCATGACAATTCTGTGGGACTTATGAGAAAAAATATTAACCAAATCTAGGATAAAGGACAATGGGAGTAGAAATCCAGAAGAAAACATGTGATTTATCACTTGTTTATATGGATATGTGATTTGAAGCTTTGGTTTTAAAAGATTACTCTTTTACAAAAATGAATACTATAACTTCTGGTTAAGATGGCTGCAGAGTAAGGAGCAGCTGCTTGATCTCTCCTAACCGAAGCATACAGGACTCCTCAAGGGGACATAAAACCAAATCCAGATAAACGAAGGGACCTCACAACAGGGCACAGCATTGAACGTAGGTGGAATTGGGGCGTTTCCATGCTATAAAGGGGTGAAACAGCTCTCACTAAAACACGAGAGGAAGAAGGCCCTCCCCCACCCCCACACCACATAAAGCGCTAAGGCCAGTGCACAAGAGTGAAAGCAGGTTTGGAGCACCCATTAAGTCACTGGCAGCTCCAGGGCTTGTTCCTGACAGCAGCAAGACTTAGGACCCCAAGAGGCTAAAGAACGCGCACAGACTTTCCTGAGCTCTGGTGCAAGTGAAGGCATTGCCCTAGGCGCGGACTAGGATCTCGAGCAAAGGCTTGGACCTCTAGTGGGGACCCTGTGCAGACAGGAGCGAGGCTGTGGAAGCAGCCCCTGAGACTGTTGAAGGAGCCTCGGGCAGAGGGGCAGACCAGGGATGACCAGAAGGCTCGACCCTGAGAACAACGAGACCTGAGACCTCGGGAGCCTAGAGAGTGCAGACAGACTCTGAGTGTGAGGATAAAGCGCAGAAGGCACAGGTCTAACAACAATGGCAAGCCAAAATTGGGAACCCCAGAAGAGAAAGACTACCAAGAAGAACTCTGTAACACTCGACAACTTTTACACAGAGAAAAATCCAGACAACAGAGGAGAACAAACAAGTAATCATATCCAAACCTTCCCAAAATAATGAAAACTGGTCACAAGCTATTGAAGAGTTCAAATCTGAGATGATGAGAAAGATGGAAGAGATCTGGCAAGAAAATAACAGTTTAAAAGGCAGAATTTCACAATTGGAAAGTGAGGCAAATCAACTGAAGACCAGAAATGACCAGATTGAAAAGGAAAACCAGTCCCTAAAGGCTAGAATTGAGCAATTAGAAGCTAATGAATGATCTCTCAAGACAGCAAAAACAAATAAAACAAAGTCAAAAGACTGATAAAGTAGAAAGAAACATGAAATATCTAAATGAGAAAGTGACAGACCAAGAAAACCGGTCTAGAAGAGACAATTTGAGAATCATTGGTCTTCCTGAAAAGGCAGAAATTAATAGAAACTTGGATTCCATACTAAAAGAAATTATTCAGCAAAATTGCCCTGAAGTTGTACAACAATAGGGCAATATAGACATTGAAAGGATACATAGATCACCCTCTACACTAGACCCAGAAAAGTCAACACCCAGGAATATAATAGCTAAATTCAAGAGCTTCCAAGTAAAAGAAAAAAATCTTACAAGAAGCCAGAAAGAGACAATTCAAATATCAAGGAGCACCAATCAAGATCACACAGGATCTGGCAGCTTCCACACTAAAAGACTGCAAGGCTTGGAATATGATATTCATAAAGGCAAGAGAGCTGGGCCTTCAACCACGGATCAACTACCCATCAAAACTGACTATATGCTTCCAGGGGAAAGTATGGGCATTCAACAAAATTGAAGATTTCCAAGTATTTCTACAGAAAAGAACAGGACTAAATGGAAAGTTTGATATCCAACCACAAAAATCAAGAGAGACATGAAAAGGTAAATAAGAAACAGAGGGGAAAGAAAGAAAACTCATAACTTTTTAAATTTGACTCTTTAAGGGCTCCAATAACATCTAATTATCTGTATTCCCATGTTGAGAAATGCTATGTATAATTCTCTGTAGTGAACTCTATTCACTATTATAATATTCACTATTATAGCAATCAGAAGAGAAATTCATAGGGAGAGGATGGAATACTAAATGGTCGAAGATGGCATGGAGGGTGGGAAAGAGGGGGGTGAATAGTAGGGGACACCAAGAGAAACTTGAGTGAATAAGAAAAATAGGATATTCTATTACACACAAAGAGGGCATGGGAAGGGGAGGGGACAAATATTATTATAAGAAGGAGAGGAAGAGAGCATTAAGAGGCAACATTTAAACCTTACTCTCAGTGTAATCAACCCAGAGAGGGAAGAGTAGCTATATTATACATTGGGATATAAATCTCTATCTAACCCTACTAAGAAAGTCAGAAGGGATAAACCAAGGAGAACAGGGGAGTGGGAAAGTCAAAAAAGGGAGGGGAGTAGAAGGGGGAGGGAATTCATTAGGCCTTTAAAAATAAAAATAGGGGAATAATAAGGGAGGGGGTAGAAAGGGAAGTTAATCAAGGGAGGGGATAAGAGATACCAGTTCATAGCAAACCACTGGTTTAAAAGAAAATAGTGTAAGAAGAATGGGGAGGACTAGGTGAGGATACAAAAATGTCAGTGAATGCACAACTGATAATTATAACTCTGAATGTGAATGGGATGAACTAGCTCATAAAACAGAAGCAAATAGTAGAGTGGATTAGAAACCAAAATCCTACCATATGTTGTCTACATACACAAGTTTAAGGTTAAGGGCTTGAGCAAAATCTTTTGGGCATCAAATGAGAAAAAGAAGGCAGGAGTAGCTATTATGATCTCTGACAAAGCCAAAGTAAAAATAGATATGAATAAAAAAGACAGGGAAGGTCATTACATCCTGATTAAAGGCAGTACAAACAATGAGGAAATAACACTGCTCAATATGTACGTACCAAGTGGCATAACATCCAAATTCATAAAGGAGTAACTGGGAGAGCTCAAGAAGGAAATAGATAGTAAAACCATAATAGTGGGAGATCTAAATATTCCTCTTTCAGATCTAGATAAATCAAACCAAAAAATAAATAAGAAAGAGGTAAGAGAGGTGAATGAAGTCCTAGAAAAATTAGATTTAATTGATATGTGGAGAAAAATAAATAGGGACAAAAAAGAATACACCTTTTCAGCTGCACATGATACATTCACAAAGATTGACCATGTAATAGGGCATAGAATCATTGAAAACAAATGCAAAAGAGCAGAAATAATAAATGTAACCTTCTCAGATCATAATGCAATAAAAATAATAATTAGTAAGGGCACCTGGACAGGCAAATCAAAAACCAAATGGAAATTAAACAATATGATTCTCCAAAACCAATTAGTCAAAGAAGAAATCAAAGAAACAATCAACAATTTCACTGAAGAGAATGACAATGATGAGACATCCTACCAAACTGTGTGGGATGCAGCCAAGGCAGTACTCAGGGGGAAATTTATATCCCTGAGTGCATATATTAACAAATTAAGGAGGGCAGAGATTAATGAATTGGGCATGCAACTCAAAAAATTAGAAAGCGAGCAAATTAAAAATCCCCAGATGAAAACTAAATTAGAAATACTAAAAATCTAAAAATCAAGGGAGAAATTAATAAAATTGAAAGTAAAAGAACTATTGAATTAATAAATAAGACTAGAAGATGGTATTTTGAAAAAACAGATAAAATAGACAAAGTACTGTCAATCTAATAAAAAAAGGAAAGAAGAAAACCAAATTGACAGTATCAAAGATGAAAAGGGAGACCTCACCTCTAATGAAGGGGAAATTAAGGCAATCATTAAAAACTATTTCACCCAATTATATGGCAATAAATATAACAATTTAGGAGATATGGATGAATATTTAAAAAAATATAAATTGCCTAGATTAACAGCAGAAGAAATAGAATACCTAAATAATCCCATATCAGAAAAAGAAATTGAACAAGCCATCAAAGAACTCCCTAAGAAAAAATCACCAGGACCTGATCGATTCACAAGTGAATTCTATCAGACATTCAAAGAGCAACTAATCCCAATACTATACTTATTAGTTGAGATAAGCAAAGAAGGAGTCCTACCAAATTCCTTTTATGACACAAATATGGTACTGATTCCAAAGCCAGGTAGACCAAAAACAGAGAAAGAAAACTACAGACCAATCTCCCTAATGAACATAGATGCAAAAATCTTAAATAGAATATTAGCAAAGAGACTCCAGCAAGTAATTAAGAAGATCATCCACCATGATCAGGTGGGATTTATACCAGGAATGCAAGGATGGTTCAACATTAGGAAAACCATCCACATAATTGACCATATCAACAGTCTAACAAACAAAAATCACATGATTATCTCAATAGATGCTAAAAAAGCCTTTGACAAAATACAGCATCCATTCCTATTGAAAACTCTGACAGGGGTCTAATTATTCAAATATAAAAGGAGTTAAATAAATTGTGTAAAAAATCAAGCCATTCCCCAATTGAAAAATGGGCAAGAGACATGAATAGGCAATTTTCAGGTAAAGAAATCAAAAATGTCAATAAGCACATGAGAAAGTGTTCTAAATCTCTATTAATTAGAGAAATGCAAATCAAAACAACTCTGAGGTATCACCTCACTCCTAGCAGATTGGCTAAAATGAAAGAAGGGGAGAGTAATGAATGCTGGAGGGGATGTGGCAAAATTGGGACATTGATGCATTGCTGGTGGAGTTGTGAACTGATCCAACCATTCTGGCTGGCAATTTGGAACCATGCTCAAAGGGCTATAAAAGAATGTCTGCCCTTTGATCCAGCCATACCATTGTTGAGCTTGTACCCCAAAGAGATCATAAATAAATAGACTTGTACGAAAATATTTATAGCTGTGCTTTTTATGGTGGCAAAGAACTGGAAAACAAGGATATGTCCTTCAATTGGGGAATGGCTAAACAAATTGTGCTATATGCTGGTGATGGAATACTACTATGCTCAAAGGAACAATAAACTGGAAGAATTCCATGTGAACTGGAAAGACCTCCAGGAACTGATGCAGAGTGAAAGGAGCAGAGCCAGAAGAACACTATATACAGAGACTGATATACTATGGTAAAATTGAATGTGAGGGACTTCTGTACCAGCAGAAAGCAATGACACAGGACAATTCTGAGGGATTTATGGTAAAGAACACTACCCACATTCAGAGGAAGAACTGCAGGAGAGGAAACATATAAGAAAAACAACTGCTTGAACACATGGGTTGAGGTGGACATGATTGGGGATGTAGACTCGAAACTACCACACCAATGCAACTATCAACAATTTGGAAATAGGTCTTGATCAATGACACATGTTAAAATCAGTGGAAATGTGCATCAGCCATGGATGGGGGGAGAGCGGGGGAAAGTAGGAGCATGAATCATGTAACCATGTTAAAAATGAATATTAATAAATGTTAAAAAATGAATACTATAGAAATGGGTTTTAGTGATTTTATATATATCCCAATGGAATTGCTTGTTAACTCTGGGAGGGGACAGGATGAGGGGAGGGAGTCAACATGAAAAATTAAAAAAATTTTTAAGATACCAAAATTAAAACCATGCAAAAATTTGAAATGTGAAATATTAAAATCCATTCATTTTAAAAAAAAGAAATTTAAAAAGAAATTACCCCATTGACATCATAAGATCAAGGATGAAGAGCTTGAAAGGTCTTTGTGGCCTTCTTTTCCAACCCCTCCATTTTTCAGATGAATGGATGAGTGAATGAGTGATTATTTCATATAGCCAGAATTACAAAAATCTATAAAACAAAATCAAAAGAATGAAAAAATTGAGGAAAATATGAAACACCTCATTGACAAAACCTCAGATCTGGAAAATAGATCCAGGAGAGACAATTTGAGAATTATTGGACTGCTGAAAGATCATGACAAAAGGAAAGTCCTGGACATCATCCTACATTATCCAAGAAAACTGCCCTGACGTTCTTTCACAAGAGGTAAAAGTGGAGATTGAAAGAATCTGTAGTTTACCTCCTACATTTAATCCCCAACCGACAATGCCCAGGAATGTTACAGCTAAATTCAGGAACTACCAGGCCAAGGAAAAAAATAGTACAAGCTGCTAAAAAGAAGTCATTCAAATACTATGTAACCACAGTTAGGATAACAGAGGACCTGACTACTTCTACACTGGAGGACCAGAAGAGATAGAATACAATGTTCCTGAAAGCAAGGGAACTAGGCCTACATCCAAGAATCAACTACCCAGCAAAACTGACTATATTCTTGTAGGGGAAAGTATGATCATTTAATAAAATTGATGACTTCCAAGCATTCATAAAGAAAAGACTGGAGTTAAACAGAAAATTTGATGTCCAAACACAGAACTCAAGAGAATCACCAAAAGGTAATTAAAAGAGGGGAGAAAAACATACAAAAAATGGAAACTTTTTAAGAGACCCAATATGTTCAAATGATTTGTATTCATATAAGAAAAGATGATGTTGGTAACTCTTAAAAATCGTTATCATCATCAGGATAGCTAGAAGAAGTATACTTAGAGGGAGCAGTGACAAACTGTATAGGATGGAATGTCAAGATATATACATGTATGTATAAATATATATAAAACCAGAGGTAAAAAAAGGATAATATTAAGAGAAATGGGAAAAGAGACAAAATGGGGTAAACTTATATTTCATAAAGAAGCACATCGTAGGAGCGGGGAAGAAAACCAATACACTGGAAGGGTAAAGAGGGTGGAGACAGGAAATACTTAAGTTGTACATGCATTGAAATTGACTCAAAGAGGGAAGAACAATCAGACCTATTGGAGCAGAGAACTGATTTGTGCCCTATAGAAAAGTAGAAGGATAACAAACCACCTGGTGGAGAGGAAAGAAATACTAGGGAAGGAGAGTGTGTGGGGTAACTCAAAAAGACCCTAAAGAAAAATAAGAGGGGAATAAGAAGGGAGTGGGGAGAATGGGAAGCAAAATAAGGGTAGGGATTAGGGGGACTGATTAAAAACAAAACATTGGTATAGAAGGAAATAGTGAAAGAAGAAAGAGCAGGGCAAGGAGAGGAAATCAAAATGTTGGGGAATACACAGCTGGTAATAATAACTCTGAATGTGAATGGGATGAACTCACCCATAAAATGGAAGCAAATAGCAGAATGGATTAGAAACCAAAATCTTACCTTACGTTGTCTACAAGAAACACATATGAGGCAGGTAGACACACACACAGAAAAAAGGTTAAAGACTAGAGCAAAATCTATTGGGCATCAACTGAGAAAGGAAGGCAGGAATCACAATCATGATATCTGACAAAGCCAAAGTAAAAATAGATCTAGTTAAAAAGAGATAGAGAAGGTAATTACATCCTGATAAAAGGCAGTAATAGACAATGAGGAAATAGAAGCACTCAACACCAAATGGAATAGCATCCAAATTTCTAAAGGAGAAATTAGGGGAACTTAAGGAGAAAATAGATAATAAAACTATACTAGTGGGACACTTCAACCTTCCTCTATCAGATCTAGATAAATCAAATGAAAAATAAATGAGAAAGAGGTAATATAAGTGAACAAAATCTTAGAAAAATTGGAGTTAATAGATATGTGGAGAAAATAAGTAGGGACAAAAAGGAATACACCTTCTTTTCAGCAGCACACGGTATATTTACAAAGATTGACCATGTACAAGGACATAAAAACATAGCAAACAAATGCAAAAAAGCAGAAATAATAAATGTAACCTTTTCAGATCATAATGCAATAAAACTGGTGATTAAAAAGGGTACATGGAGAGGCAAACCAAAAATTAATTGGAAATTAAATAATATGATTCTCCAAAATCAGTTAAAGAACAAATCATAGAAACAATTAATAATTTCATTGAAGAGAATGACAATGATGAGACTTCTTACCAAAATCTATGGGATGTAGCCAAACCAGTACTCAAGGGAAAATGTATATCCTTGAGTGCATATATTAACAAATTAGGGAGGGCAGAGGTCAATGAATTGGGCATGCGAATTAAGAAAACTAGAACGTGAACAAATTAAAAATCCCCAGATGAAAACTAAATTAGAAATCCTAAAAATTAAAGGAGAAATTAATAAAATCAAAAATAAAAGAACTATCAAATTAATAAATAAGACTAGAAGCTGGTACTTTGAAAAATAAGTAAAATAGACAAAATACTGGTCAATCTAATAAAAAATAGGAAAGAAGAAAACCAAACTAACAGTACCAAAGATGAAAAGGGAGACCTCACCTCTAATGAAGAGGACATTAAGGCAATCATTAAAAACTATTTTGCCCAATTATATGGCAATAAATGTAGTAATCTAAAAGATATGGGCAAATATCTACAAAAATATAAATTGTCTAGATTAGTAGAGGGAGAGGACCTCCAGGGAAGCCTTTTGGTATTAAACCCATGCCTTTTAATCACCTTCCAAAATATGGAAGGACATGATGAAAGATCTTGGCAGGTATGTCCACTCGGGTGAAATCACTGACCTAGGAAGTCCATGAGACATAGATTTATATGGAGCACCTACATGGCCATAATCTGGCACATTCAGGGTCCAAAAATCCCCTTCTGCACACTTCAGTAAGCTTCAGTAAAAGCTTTTATTATCTCTAGTAGAAACACTAACTGCTACTTTTGAAGCCAGGTAATTCTTGTCTTTTAATAATACACTCGGAGATCTATAGATTGTTATTTTTCAATTTACCACAGCCTCTGACCATGCCATTCCATCTAAATGATGAGCAACATGCTCAAGCCCCTGGATAGAAAGTGACTGCTAATTATTCTATACATATACTTGTGTACACACACATTTATGCATACATACATTGTTACCTCAGCCTACTACATATAAGCTGCCACACTTATGTATATGCGTGTATAAGGCATGTGAGATGCAGTTAGCTAACACAGTGAATGGAAAGCCAATCTTGGATCCAGAAAGACCTAGATTCAGGTCCCATCTCTGAGTCACAATGGTTGTGTCACCCTGGGCAGGTCATTTTACCTCCAAGTGCTTTAAATGACTCTCAATAACTATAAGTGGCAGAAAAGTTTCCAACCTGCATTGGCAGAGATTTCCCTATAAACCTATGAAGTTCTAGGTCAGGCTCAGTTTCTTACATCCCTATCCACAGCAATACACACATGTATACATATACATATGTATGTGCATGCATATACAATACATACACACATACATACATATAGTATTTGAATGGGCCTTTGTTGGTCCAGGTGGTCAGAAACTTCGTGTTGCCTATTGGATTTGGATTGAGATGTTGCATTTTTCCTGGGAGAGGAGACAGCATAGGTAAGTAAGAAAAAATAATCACATCCTTAAGAACACATTTAGCTGCCTGACAGGCAGAGGCAGGTGCACAATCTTTCCAAAAAAAAAAACTGTCTGGAAACAGAGACTTAGCAAAGACCAACCATCTGCTGGGAGGGAAGAGGAAGAGATAATTTAAGTCTTCAGGTTAGTGCTGCCTATAAAAATCACCTAAATCTATGCTGATAAATGGTTCAGATTACAGCAGGGGGCTGAAGGGAGGGTGGCAGTGTCAATACATCAATATGAGACCACTAGGGGGTTCTTCTCTCAGATCTCCTGAGAGAAGAAAGTTGAGCTGTAATTGTATTAACCTATCTTAAACCTAACTCTATTACCTCTGGAACAAACCAATTCTTTCTTGAAAAAAACAGTCCTGGCAAATTGAAAAGGAATTTCTTTATTCCATGGACCAGTGAGCTTTATTCTATTGAACCTGGGTTTTATTTAATGAAGACTCAGACCCACACACCAAATGGAGAATGAATGGTCTTCTTCACGTACTTGTATTCTTTTTCCTATGAAGGTGGCAACCAAGCCCAAATTATTACAGAACTCCAAAGAAAACAAGCTTTCTAATTTTATTTGATGCACAGGCCCACTTTATAATCATATGTTCAATATATATATTGAATAGTATAGATTCTACTCAATATCTCATAGTATAGAGATCACAGTCATCAAACATTTATTAAATACATACTATATGCCAGGCACTGTGCTAGGGAGTGGGAATAAAAACACAATGAGAAAGAAAGTTTGCCCCCTGGAAGATTTTCTCTTCTATGAGGAAGGCAACACAATAAAGTAATCTCTAAAGTATGTATGGAGGGTGGGACTGGGGAGGATTGGATGAAGAAAGTAATCGTGCAGAAAAATGATGGAGAAAAATGTCTAGAGAGTCAAGAACAGAATCCAGAGAGGAACAAACAAGGAAATGTACCTAGCCTGGGCATTGTTCTTAAAATGATAGAGAGACAGAGATCTGGAAAGAACCTCAGGGGTTATCTAGTATAACCCCCTAATATTACAGATGAGAAAATTAAGGCCAGTAATAAGTAGCAAGGGTAGTGTTTGATCCCAGGTAATCCAGATCCTATTTTCATTGGTATAGGGAATAACAGTAAAGAAACTAGGAAACTCCATCTACAAAGGCAAGTCTACACTGGCTGTGCCAAATATGAGCTTCAACAGTTGCTTGGGGCCCAGAGAGGTCAAATGACTTATCAACACAGCCAGCTCATTTCAAAGACAAGGCTTGAACCTATATCCAAAGACCTGCTTATTTTCCTCAATATCTGTCTTCCCTAAAGACTTTGCAAAGGGCCACGCATTCCTTATATCAATGGGTGCATGAGGCAGGACTTAAGCCCAGAACTTCCTAAATCAAAACATACCTTTCTGTCTATTATGCCACACCTAATCTCATCTAGAATTTAGTAGGTTCTTGAATACTTATAGATGTATGAATAAACAGATGAATGGATGAGTGAATGAGTGATTATTTCATACAACTGGAGACTTCCCCTTTGGTAACAGGAGAATTAAATGCTTAGAATTCTGAAGGGAAAAAACAAACAAACACAGATGATGGCTCCATTTCCTGAACATTCCTGGGATTATGCATAACAATAATAAAATGTCATAATTAAATTAAGCACTCCAGTGGGGAAGATAGCATGCAAGCAGAAATAGCCAGTAAAATTTTGCCTCTTGAGAGAATGTTGGATCTTTCTTTTGAAAATAAAATCTCAGTGCTATTTTTAAAAAGTTTAATCAGTAGACAAAGGAAAGAAAGATCTCATTGTGAACTCTTGGAAAGAGATATCTGGGTTTGAAACATTAATTTCATTGCATAGCTCTTAAGAGTGAGGTGAGTGACTGCTGCTGGAGAAGTTTTTTGCATTAGACTAAAAAGAAAATAGTCACCTTAGGCAGGTATCTGAGTAAGAATATCCCTCAGGTCTCAGGATCTCAGTATCTCTGAGCTAGAAGATGCTTCATGCATCACCCAGTTCAGCTCCTACCTGAACAAGAATCCTCTCTTCATTATCTCCAGAAGGAGGCTACCTAACCTTAATTTAAAGGTGATCCAGAGGAATAAGGAGAGGTCCCCTACCTTCCAAGGCAAGCCTTTCACTTCCAGAAAATTCTTTTTTTAAAGCTCTTACCTTCCATTTTAGAATCAGTACTGTGTATTGGTGCCAAGGTAAAAGAGTGACAGGGACTAGACAATGGGGGCTAAGTGACTTGCCCAGGGTCACACAACTTGGAAGTGTCCAAGGTCAGATTTGAACCCAGGATCACCCATCTCTAGGTCTGACTCTATCCACTGAGTCATTTAGCCACACCCTGACAATTCTAATTATTAGCATGGTTTCTCTCATGTCAAGTGAAAATATTCTTTGTGGTCTGATTTATTTGGTTTGACTGTCTCGATCGAGACTTCCTTGAACTTTCAAGCATTGCTACTTTTTATTCTCTCTGTGAAAACTATGATTCTATCCTATCAAAAGGGTAGTTCTGGCTTTCCAAGGTAGTCCCTAAGCACAACTGAACTTTGGAGAAACAAACAAAAAAAGAAAGCCAAAGATGAAAGGGATATTAGACTGTCTAGCCTATATTCCCCTCTTCCACATACCTAAAATATCATTAAAATATTGATATCTTTTAGCAATCACCCATCCCAGTTGAAAGTAAACTCCTTGTGAGTGGATATTATTATTCATTTTGTCTTTGTATTCCTAGCACTTAGAACATTTGGGAACCAGACCAAGAAATTTCATTAATATAAAGAATTTCCCTTAGGAATCTCCTTCCACTAATACTGTGCCTGTTCTGCCATTTATAGTTTTTGAGAGTTGTCTGGAGTACTGAAAAAGTATTTTTTTCTGTGCACATATTATATCTTAGTATGTATACTATAGTGTATATATCTGCATATATTATTATATGTTGTATATATGTATATATTGGTACTGCATATATAATCTATATATGTATGTAGGTTATATATGCACGTATTTATATATACACATATGCAACATATGTGTATGTGGAAGAGAGAGTGAGAGAGAGAGAATTTATTAAGTTCAATCTATGGATCAGGCACTATGTTAAGTTGGGGATATAAAGACAACGTGCTCCCCGTTCATATTCTTTCCTATGGTGCAGATTGAGACATCCTGTGGGATTCTAAGTCATATGCTCCCATAAATTTGTCAAAAAGGGTCCATTCAGTAGATTGTAGGAGTCTTTATTTACTATGCTTTGGAAATATAGTGGCACAGTCAGGGTTAAATTTGTTTCAACCCTATTTGGCAAGGAAATTGGGGCACTGACAGAAGACAGCTACCATCCATTGACATCTTCCTGGAAGGGCATTTTTACCGAATGGAATATATAGAAGTGACATCCTTGTTCTATTCCCTGGGGACAGCCATTATCTGATAGGATACTGAATGGGCTGAAGTTACCTGCCCTTCATCCATGTGACCTATACAGCACTGTGTCACTGGATCTAATAGCATTTACCAGGTAAATGGAATCAATTGTCTTGTTGTAGATCTTCCAAACCATAAAGGGGAGATTTCAGCAATGATCAGAGGCTGTGATTCTGGCTGTTAAGTTTTGCCTAAAAGGGGAATTACTTTGAAAACCTCAAAGCACTAGACTAACTAGACAAACATGAGCTATTATTATTGTAAGATGAATTCTGAGCTAATACATGCCATATTCTAAAATCATTTGGAATTTTTGAATGAGGACATTGTTATAACCAGGTCAACTGGCCTATTTGCTCTTCTTTATTTTAAAAAATCTCCATCTCCTATCTCTGTGCTTTTGTGAAGGCTGTTCCTCATGCATGAATGCTCTCTCTCCTCACCCCTACCTCTTATGATCCCTAGTCTTTATCAAGGCTTAGGTCAAGAGTTATCTCCTACATGAGACCTTTAAAAATCCTGCTAATGATTAGGGTTCCTCCTGTCTACCACTGCAGCATCCAGTAAATAGAGGGTTGAACTCTAAATCAATCTCATCTTAGATGAAATCTGATAAAATCACTTTAATTGAAATCTCATTTTAGGTACTTACTATATGACCTTGTGACTATAGGACAAGCTGACTTCATCTCTAAGTGCAAACTCTCTAAGACTAGGTGTTGCAGAGAAAGTGTTTGGTAGGAGAGAGTTTTTAAACCAAGAATTACCTTCACAAGTGAAATCACATACTTGAATATGAAAGGTGTATATGCAATGCATTCATATATGTAGAAATAAATAGGTATACAGTTGCACATATATTTATACAATACATATACATTTGTGAACAATAGATCCTTTCCAGTAAAATGCATGTAAAGTACATATATATCAACACATATATAAAATATAATGTGTAGTTTATACCAATGCATAATGTATATAATACAATATATTATGCATAATGTATACATAAAAACTGTCAGGAAGACCTGAGTTCAAATATAACTTCAGATACTTACTAGCTGTTTGACCCTGGCCAAGTCACTTAAACCTGTTTGCCTCATTTCATCTGTAAAATTACCTGGAGAAGGAAATGGCAAACCAGTCCATTATCTTTGTACAAAACCCCCAAAAGAGATCATGAATAGTTGGACATGACTGAACACTGATAGAAGAAATAGAATATTATATAAGCGATAATAATACATATTATACCCTATTATCATACCGTGTTATGTCATATCATATCATGTCATATATTAATAAATGCATACATCCTAAATGCAGACTTGTTGAGGGCAGGAACCAGTTTGCTTTTCTATCTTTGTCTCTCCAGTACCTAGGATAGTTCCTTATACACTATCCTTAGATAGAGCCTAACTTAAAGCTTGCTGAATTAAATTGAATTTTAGCTAGGACACACAACCCAGAATGTATTTTTTAAATCAGATAAGTAAGCAGGGGACACTCATACTCTACTTTGGTCTAGTAGGTTTGATCACGGGTATAATGATCTGTTCAGTTCTGGGCGCCTTGTTTTTGGAAAACTACTGATGAAATGGAAAGTGCAGAGAGAGAAACAAGGATGATGAAGAACTTTGAGTCCATGCCCTATGAGAACTGGTTGAGGAACTGAGAATAGTAAAACTGGAGGAATGAAGATTATGGGTGATTTAATCCCTGCCTTGGATTATTAGAAGAACCATCACAAGGAAAGGAGCTTGAACTATGGGGGGAAGTTACTGAGAGGTAACTTAAACTTAAATTAATATTAAGGAAGAACTTTCTATGGGGATAAAGCTATCCCAATGTGGAAAGAGCTGCCCCAAGAAAAAACTGATCCAAGAAAGGTCGTAGCATCAACCATTGAGTATCCTGACAACATAATTCCTTTCACACATGGGTTGTAGGAATTGACCACACAGAGGTGCTTTCCAACTCTGAAAGTCTATCATCTGTGAAAATATTATTACTTCTATAATTATGGAATCATTTTTAAGAAAGAGACAGGAAGTTTTGGGTTACCAAATCCAACCTCTCTATTTTATAGTTGAGGAAATTAAGAGACTTGCCAAGATCATACAGGTAATCTGAGGCAGGGCCAGAATTTGAATTCGGAATCTCTGACTCCAAATCCAGACAGCATTCTTTTCACTGTTCCACAATAGATTTACAATGAGAAGTCATTTTAAATGTCATCTACTCTTACCCTTTAGTTTCATAGATGAGGAATTTGAATTGGCAAATACTAGATTTGATTTCCATAAGATAGGGTGTTATTATATAATTAATTTTCTGAAGACAGATAGTATGGGAGGAAAGAGCACTGGATTTAGAATTAGAAAAGCTGAGTCAAAGCCTACCTCTCACATTAACTACATGTGTAACCTGAGCAAGTCAATTCAATAAACATTTTTAAAACACCTACTATGAGTAAAGAAGGCACTTGTACTCAGTATTGGAGATACAAAGACAAACATGAAATAGCTTGAGAATATCATAGGACATAGGTCATAGGATAGCACCACATAGAGTAAGGAAAACTTGAGTTTGAATCCCACCTCAGACATTAACAGACAACCTCTGTTAGCCTTAGTTTCCTCATCTGTAAAATGGGGACAAAAATAGTATCTTCCTCATAGTGTTATGAAAATCAAATGAAATAATGTATGTAAAATGCTTCACAAACCTTAAACCATTATGTAAATGGTAGCTATTATTATTCTTTATTATCATTATCAACATGCATTTATTAAGTGTTTGCTGTATGCCAGATACTGTACTAGGTGAAGAGGTTAGAAATACAAAGAATGAAATAATTCATGCTTTCCAGGACCTTTGTGGAAAGAATACTAGAGTAGGAGACAGAAAACCTGGGTTCCATCCTCTGCTGGCTCTGTCAACTGACTTGGTGACTTGGGTAAATCACTTACCTTTTCGGGGGTTCAGTTTTTTCATTTGGAAAATGAACTAATTGTAGTAGCTGATTTTTAATTATCCCCTCCCCCAGCTCTACAATGGGAAATTTCAGTGTGTGTGTGTGTGTGTGTGTGTGTGTGTGTGTGTGTGTGTGTGTGTTTAGATAATGTCAGCTATTTAGAGATGCTTTTTGCTCTAGACTTTTAGGATGAAGTAGCCCTTACCTTTCCCTCTACTTATGCCCTTGGTCCCATCCCCTCAGGAATCCTCCAGAATCTTATCCCTTAAATTATATACTCTCACATTTAAATAAATCAGCTCTCTATCCACTGACTTTTTTTTTCTGCTGCCTGTAAATAAGCCCATGCACTTATCTGCAGGCAATCTCAAAAAGCCCAATGGATTCTGGATCCCATAAAGTCAGGAGTTCCCTCCCACGATACAGGTAAGGAATGGTTTTTGAGATTTCTTTGTTTTTATTTTATTTTTTCATTTTTATTTTGAATATTTTCCCATATTTACATGTTTTTGAGATTGCTTTGTTGGGAGGATTAGAGGTGAGGATTTGGGGAGAAGAAAGAGCTCAGGATAGTAAACTTTATTTCTCTAGAAAGCATGAAAAGGCAAGGCCCTCTACTAAGAGGGAGGGAGTGTTGTAGAAAGCTTGAGAAGAGAAGTCAAGGCTCTAGAAAGCCTAACAGAAAGTAAATCAGGGAAATGCAAAAGGATTGCCATGCAGCAGCAAGGGCCAATTGAAAAGATGTTACTCTAGTTTGTTTTTTTAATTTCTCTCTTTTAATTGCTTCAGTGCCTGGGATCATAACTTATTACTCTTTGTAAACTTATCCTGAGTAAGTCCTTTACATACATCTGTAATTAATATCAGTTAATCAGTCAACAAACTTTTATTAAATGCCTCCTATGAGAAAGACACTGTGCTATGAACTGGGTATATGAATAGAAAAAATAAAGTAAATCGATGCTTTCAAGGAACTTACATTCTAATGCAAGAGACAACTGACATGCAGAAAAATGTAAAGTGAACAAATAGGAAGCATGTAATCCAAGGTAGTTAGGTAGAGAAGTACTAGCAGAGGAATCAAGACAGACTTCATGTAGGAAGTGATGCTTGAACTATGAATATATCTGTTGCCTCCTACTTTTAGGGCAAAAGATAGATTTATAGTTATTGGATGCCAGGTCTAAAGATGAAAGCAGAGAGTCATCTAATCTAAACTTTTCATTTAAAAAGAGAGGAAACTGAGGCACAGGGAAGTGAAAGAACTTACCCAGGATCAAACAGGTAGAGCTGGGACCAAAACTCAAGCATTCTTTGATTTCAAATCTAGCACACTTTTCACTACATATCAACTTACTTTTTTTTTTAAACCCTTGTACTTCGGTGTATTTTCTCATAGGTGGAAGATTGGTAAGGGTGGGCAATGGGGGTCAAGTGACTTGCCCAGGGTCACACAGCTGGGAAGTGGTTGAGGCCGGGTTTGAACCTAGGACCTCCTGTCTCTAGGCCTGACTCTCACTCCACTGGGCTACCCAGCTGCCCCCTGTATCAACTTACTTTTGGTCATTTACTTTATAGGTATTTATTTGAGCATCTACTAAGTGTTTGATACTTTTCTAGGCACGTAAAGACCCCCCAAAAAAGTAAAACAGTCCCTGCTGTCAAGAAGCATATTATAGGCTGTTTGAGGAGGTGCACGCTAAGTGGAAAAAATGCTGGACTTAGAATCAGAGGTGCTGGTTTGAATCCCCTTTCTATCATTTATTATCTGTGCATCCACGGGCTCTCTTGGCATCAATTTCCTCCTTCATAAAGCAAGGAAGGTTGGGCCACATGACTTCTAATGTTCCTTCCTCTTCTAGATCTAGAGACAAGGTGGTTGTTATTTTTAGAGGAAGAAAATGAGTTCCATTTATCATCTGAGGTAACCTGATAGGAAAACAAAATTAAAGGAGGAAAAAGCAAATCATGATTCTGCAGTCATCTGGCCTGGGGGCACTTCCAACTAGAAAATCCGACAGAAAAGAGGGTTTCTCTGCCCAAGACTATCCTTGGTACAGAGATACCATCCAGAGCCTTGGGAGATATCTCAAGATGGTCAATGAGACAGTTTATATGCATGCTTACTGATGTGACTGTGAAATGTCATGGTTTTGTCTTCTTTTCTTTTCCTCTAGGTTAGAGTTAGCTCATTCTCTCTGCATAAATCAAGATCAATTGACAGAAGAGTAGCTTGAGGAACTTGTGAGGGTCAGTTTCCATTGGGAGATAAGAACAAGTCAGAGCTTCTTTATACTGTTCTAATTAGTTTTGAAATGTGAGGATGATGATGATACCTGGCATTTACATAGAGTTTCAAGGTGTGAAAAGCACCTTAAGTACATCAGTCATCTCATTTGTTCCTCACAATAGCTTGGGAGATAGGTGTCACTATTAGACATGGGACAAGAGCTCTGGAAGAGGAATCAGAAAGACTTGAATTCAAATGCAGTCCCAGATACTTCCTAGTTGGGTAACCCTGGACAAATCACTTCTGTTTGCCTCAGTTCCTCCATTGCAAAATGGGTATAATAACAGCACCCACCTGCCAGGGTTGATGTGAAGAGCAAATGAGATAATATTTGTAAAGTGCTGAGCACAATGCCTGGCACATAGTAAGGAGTTAATAAATGCTTATTCTTTCCCCTTCTTTTCCTTTTATAGATGAGAAAACCGAGGCTGAGAGATTTTCAACTGACTTATTCTCCAAGGTCAAATGGTTCCTAAAGGGCTAAGGCTGTATTTGAACTCAGATTTTCCTCAATCTGGGTCTTATGCTATATCATTTAGCTATCTGGGCAGCGTACTCTTATTATCCTCTTTTTTGTTGTTGTTGCTATGATTGGATCTATAATTTCATTGATATGGGGGAACTCCCAAGGAACAGAGTCCCTTTACCAAAGCAGATCATTACCTCTGCAATTTGTAATCTTAGAGGACTTTCTGGTAGCACTGAAGTCTCAAGTGATTTGTTAGGGTCATACATATAGCTTGTATTTGTCAGAGATTCTACTCAAACTCTGGACTTCCTGCCTCTGAGGCCAGCTCTCTTCCTACTATGACCTACTGCATCTCATCTCTATGCTACTTATTTAATACATGAAGAAACAGACTCAGAAAAATTAATTGGTTTGCCTATGGTCAACCAGGTTCAGGTTAAATGGGCAAGTAGTGACTGGACCCCACAGGAGACAACAAGGTGGAAAAGAATGAGCACGAGGTTTGGAGTCAGAACACTGGGATTTGAATCTTGACTCTGCCACTTACAACATGTATGACTTTAATAAGTTGTTTTGCTTCTCTGTACCTCAGTTTCCCCATCTATATAAATAAGAGAATTGGCCTCAGTGATGACTCCTCCCTCATTTCAACACCACATCCTGTGTATCTTCTGATACTGGCCAAGAAAGCTACCTTTGGGGTGCGTGAGAGTGGATTGCCCATCCTATCCCTCACTTTTCCAGAGGGTAGGTGATCTCAGAATTTGAAAAAGGAACAAAGAAAGGCCACATCACTAAAGCTGGAGTCCCCACCTTGAGTATGTACTGTAACTCCAACATCTTCTACTTGTGCTCCAGACTAGCAGAAGCTGTTCTCTAGGATGCTTTTGGCCTCAAGCTCAGCATTTGGGTCATAAAACCTCAGCTGGGGAAAAAGGGGAAAAAAAAGAAGAAGGAAGCGATTAGAGGCTGAAATCTTTCTCCTCTCCCTCCCCCACCTTATGGTCAGCTGCCTTGCCTCCTCTTAATTTTCTCTAACGCTGTCAGCCCCTTCTCTGAGCTAGCTGATTGGCAGCAGTAATCCTGTCTGCTGGCTGGCTCCCTATTCAGAGCATTATGCAAATAGCCCCAACCTTAGCATTTCAGTCCCATTCAGGGCCTGAAGACAACACACTTTTCATTAGCAATTCAAGTGCCAGGGCTGAAAAAGGGGAATGGACAACTTTTTTTTCCCCCTGCTAGATCCTTTAGGAGCCTGGAAAATGTCTGTTTTTCATCCCCCTGCATCCATCAGTATTAGGCTTGGACTTCAGAGTGACCCACTGACTGACCTTGGGGGAAACCATTCATCAGAATTCTTCTACATCCCCCAAGAAGAGGAGGGCCTGAAATTAATCACAGAAATGAGGTGACAAAGATGAAGGCAATCGGAGCAGTGGGTCTCAGTTCTGCAGCTGAACAGTGTCTCGCAAATGAGGGATTCTTAGCCATGGTTTATCCCTGTTGCCCTCCCAACTCCCATTGCTACACCTTTGCCTTGGACCCTGACTTCCTAAATTATTAAAAAAAAAAAGGCAAGGTTAAGCTGCCCTGACTCCTAAGGCGTTTAGAGGAGAAAGAGCATGGTAATGGCCCCACGGGTCTTGATAAAATCCGCACCTAAGGTACCAGGTCTACAGCGCCCTTTGGATACAGCCAAGGTCACAAGTTCAATCCCTTCATGGGTCAGTTCATTTGGCTATGACCCTCAGCAACAGCCCCAGGCTGGGGAGCTTCACAAAGTGTGGGCTCTATATCACAAGGGGAACTGATTGTAGAGGGAATAAAGCCAATTCATCTCCCATGCTCAGGCACCTCATCGTTTCCTAGTGGGAAGCCATTTGGAGTACTGTGTCTAATTGTAGGCACTAGAATAATAGCTAACATTTATAAAACACTCTAAGGTGTGCAAAGAACTTTATATATCTTATTTCGTTTGATTACAACCCTTTGAGGAGATGCCATTCTTATGACCATTTTAGGCATGGGGAAACTGAGGCTGAGTTTAAATGAATTGCCCAGGACCACACAGCTAGAAATGATCTAAGGTTAGATTTAAATTCATTTCTACCTGACCCCAAGTCCAGCACTCCATCTATCTATTTTTGAAAGGACATCAACAAAATGAAATAGAGAAGGGTAACTATGTTGTTCAGTCATTTCAGTCATGTAGGACTCTTCATGATCCCATTTGAGTTTCCTTGACAGAAATACTGGAGTGGCTTGCCATTTCCTTCTCTATTTCATTTTACAGATGAGGAAACTGAGGCAAATGAGGTTAAATAATTTGCTCAGAGTCACAAAGCTACTAAGTGTCTAAGGCTAGATTTGAATATAGAAAGATGAGTCTTCCTGACTCCAGGCTTGATGCTCTATCCACTGTGCCTCCTAGCTGTGAGCAGTGGAAAGAATGACAGATTTGGGATATCTTGGAATATGGGCTCCCTTCATACCTAAGTGGCTTTGGGTAAACAGTTTCTCTCTTGAAACTTCTGTTTTCTCCATGAAACTATTCTATTGTTCTCCTCCTACTTATCTGACTATTCCTCAGTCTCTTTTGCTCCGTATTGGTCCAGGTCATGCCTGCTAAAAGGTGAATGTTCCCCAGGGCTTTGTCCTGGATCTTCTCTTCTCCCTCTATCCCATTAAAATTGGTGATTTTGTCTGTTCCCAAGGTTTCAATTACAATATAATGCTAATGTCTTGCAGGTCTGCTTATCCAGCCATATCCTTCCAGATTCACATCTCTGATTATTAGACATCTCAAAATGAATGCCTAGTAAACTTCTTTTTTTTTTTTTAAACCCTTACCTTCCATTTTAGAATCAATCCTGGGTATTGGTTCTAAGGCAGAAGAGTGATAAGGACTAGGCAATGGGAGGTCAAGTGACTTGCCCAGGGTCACACAGCTAGGAAGTGTCTGAGGTCATATTTGAACCCAGGATATCCCATCTCTGAGCCTGACTCAATCCACTGAGCCACCCAGTGGCTGCCCCCTCTAGTACCACTTTTAATTGGCACTTAAACTCAACATGTTCACAACTGAATCCATTATCTATCTCTTCCTCCAAATGCTCCCTACTTCTGAACTTCTCTCCTATTGTTGTCAAGGGTACTGACATCTTCCCAGTCACCCAGACTCCCATCTAGGTGTCATCTTCAATTCCCCAATCTCTTTCACTCCCAAGATCCATCTGTTGTCAAAGCCTATTAATACTACCTCATGATATTTTTCATGTATATCTGACATTTCTATCACCCTGGTGAAGGCCCTTATCACCTTAGGCCTGGACTATTGCATTAGCCTAATGGTTAGTCCTTCTGTCTCACGTGTGCCCCTCCTTGAGTCCATCCTCAACTCAATTGCCAAATGAATTTTTCTAAATCATAGACTTGGCCATCTAATTCCCTATCCAGTGGCTCCCCATCACCTCCAGGAGGAAATAGAAAATCATCTGTTTGGCATTCAAAGCCCTTCACATGTGTCCCAATGCACTTACCTTTCTAGTATGATTCTGTCTTACTGTTGTATCCAACAACGCTGGCTTCTTTGCTATTCTTCAAGCAGCACTTCATCTCTCGACCCCAGTTCTGTATTTTCACTGTCCTGGAATACTTCTCTCTGCTTCTTGGTTTCTCCAGTTTTCATGCAGTATCAGCTACAATCCCACCTTCTACAAAGCCTTTACTGATCCCCCTTAATGCTGGTGCCTTCTTTAAAGTCAGAGATTGAGGATCTCCAGTTGAGCCCGTATGTAGATTGTTTGCTTTTTTGAGAGCAGAGACTCTTTTGCCTTTCTTCATATGCCCAGAATCTAGCACAGTGTTGGCACATTTTGTTGTTTGGGTGTTGAGGTACAATTTGAACTCAGGTTTTCTGATTCCAAATCTATGCTTTTTCCCACTATTTTGAGTTGCCCCTAGATTTCTCTTGGTGTCCATTTTAGAAACAGAATAATGGACTAAATTAAATATTTATCTAATTGATTTCCCATGTGTTTCTATTCCATAATGTTCTAATTAAGGATAATCTTCACACAAGAAAGGAGAGAATTTGGAATTCAAAACTTTGAAAAATGAATGTTAAAATTGTTTTTACCTATAATATGGGAAAAATAAAATATCATTAAAATAAAATTATTATTGCATTTAAAAAAGAAAGACATGATAGACACCCACATACACACACATGTACATAGGGAAAAAAACCCCATCTAGAATATGGAAACACATGTTTGCTGTGTGAAGTTAAAAAAATTATTTCCAATCAAGTCAAGATCACAGGCTCATAAGACGAGTGTCTATTAATTTTACTAACTAATTACATTAATTAATTTTATTGATTAATTCCAGAGTAAGATTTTATTCATTTTTATAACTACTATATGCCTATGCATTTTCGTTTCCTTTTTATTCTCTTTCCATGGTGTTGAAAATCTTTACTGGCAAAAATGAAGCTTGTCCAAGCCAGAGGAAATAGAATACAATGGAAAGAAGTCTTGGTCTGGAGCTGGAAACCTTAGCTTGACATCTTGATTCTACTAACTTAGTAGCAGTTTTCCTTGGAGGAATCACCTAACTTCTCTGTGCTGGCCTCAGTTTCCTCTTCTGTAAAATGGGATTGACTGTCTAGCCTCTGAGTTCTCTTCCAGTTTTAAATCTCTAATACTATGATTTCTCTGGGCAAGTTTTTCCTTCTCTCTAAATGAGAATACAGTATGGGTTTATTTGGCCCCTGAGGTTCTTTGTAGATCTAATTGTTGCTTTGTATATATTTATTTGCATATTATCTCTCCCATTAGATTGTGGGCTCCTTGAGGGCAGGGAATGTTTTTTGCCTCTTTTTGTGTCCCCAGCACTAGCACTTAGCATCATGCCTACCTTATAGTCTACATTTAATAAATGTTTATTGATTGACTGATCCTATAACCTCTTCCAACTTCAGTTTTCTTTTTGGTAAAATGAAGCTGTTAGCTTAGATGGCCTCTGAGGTAGTCCCTCCACCCCTATTCCCCCAGGTCTAGACAAAGGGTTCTAAGACTTTCAAGCACTGACTTACTGTGAGATTTACTCCACCAGCCTAGCTTTTGAATTCTCCTTCGGTTGTTGTCCTTGGTACTGGAAAAGCACCAAAATGGCATCAGGTTAGGTCTTTGAACTTGTGTGCATTCAATGGATTTTAGTGAGGTCGACTTGTACAAAGCTGTCAGCCTCACTCTCCCTTCCAGAATCCTGGAGGTCCAATAGCAAGACAAAAGTCAATGATGGCTGATGGCCCGGGGTGCGGTGGATGACCTTGTTTTCTTCAATGTCTAAGCTCTAAGTGCTCCACTGTACCCCTTTTTGCCACCTTCATGGCCGTTAGAATACCAGGGGAAGTCTTCTCACGACTAGGGCAGACACCCTCCCAACTCTCTAATGGGTTTGAGATCCATCTGTTGCCCTCAACCTGGTTTAGCCTGCCTGCTGAGGCAGTTTTTACAAGGGTGTGGCCAGTGGGCACACTACAGCTTTTTGGAGCCACAAGTGAGAGTTAGGTGAAAGGTGGACACCAAAGGCAGAAAGCAGCCCTGAAAAGAGCTCAGCAAGCTTTAACACCAGAGGTGGTGGTCTTCCTTGAACACCCCGTATACCCCACCTACAGAAGGCATTTCCATCTACAGTATAATTGGTTAAAACAGTGGAAGATGTGATGTTCAAAATAGAAAGCCACCTGCCAAACAGGGAGCCAGAACAGGTTGCTAACATGACAGTTTTTTAAAGGTGTGAAATTTAAGGGATTTTTTTCCCCTGGCTGAGACATTTGGGGCAATTATTTTTTTCCTTATAGTTATCCACACAGGAGCTAACAAACAACAATGATGCCTTTAGTTTGCCTTTTCAAGAAAGGTTTACAGCAAGAAATGATTCTCTGACTTCACAGGGCATGAACAGGTAGCTCCCCTTTGTCACAAATAGTATCTAATTTATAAATATAGATTTTTGTCCTTTTTTGGTCCATCTTTTGATGTACCTACTTAAAAATAACAACCTACTGGATTCCTCCCTGTCCCTCCGGCCACCTAGCTTACCAGCAAATCTATAAATAACTTCAGGATATTTCCAAAATAGCCCTGGTGGGGCATGGAATAAAGAGAATTTTAAAGGGGGCAGGAATCCCTGTGCTAGCTGAGAACTCTCAGCAGGTTGGCACTCTAATGCTTTACTCTCATAAATCAGACTTCCTCACTCTGTATGAATCTCAGTTTAATTTTTTTTGTCATAGGTTAGGACCTCTTTGATATCTTTCTTTTACTCATTAAAAAGTGGCCTTGTTCATGTCCCTCCCTCTTTTAATTTTTTTTAATTTAAAAAAGTTTTTTATTTCATTTCCCCCCTATTATATATAACAATAGTTTCCAATATTTTTCTTTTTTTTTTTTTGATTTGCCAAAAAAATTAATTAATTTAGAATATTTTTTCCATGGTTATACAATTCATGGTCTTTCCCTCCTCTCCCCCGCCTCCATAGCCAATGAGCAATTCCATTGAGTTTTACATGTGTCATTGATTTATTTCCATATTACTGATATTTGTACTAGGGTGATCATTTAGAGTCTACATCCCCAATCATATCCCCATCTACCCATGAGATCAAGCAGTTGTTTTTCTTCTGCGTTTCTATTCCCAAAGTTCTTTCTCACAAGTCCCTCAGAATTGTCCTGGATCATTGCATCGCTGCTAGTAGAGAAGTCTATTACATTCGATTGTGCCACAGTGTATCTGTCTCTGTCTATAAGGCTCTCCTGGATCTGCTCCCTCCCCCTTTAAATTACTGGAGTCACAAAGCACATTCTTGGGGATCATGGAGGGTTGGGGTTCCATAACAGTAGCTGTGATATTTCCATTCCCCATGGGATCTCTCAACTTGCTGTGTTCTTAACTTCTCCTAATAAAAGAAGATGAAAATGGGCTAAAAAAAGTCCTCAAGTGCTCTAAGCCCCAGAAAAAAATGATAGCTGACCAAAAAAAAATGTGGTAGCACAATATGATAGATAGGGTCCTGGCTCAGGAGGCACAGAGTCTGGGTTCAAATCCCACCTGTGACACTTACTATCTGCATGACTTTGGACCAGTCACTTCATGTCTCCAAGCTTCAGCTGTCTCCTCTGTAAAATGAGGAGGGGCTCCTCAAGATGGCCTCTAAGGTCTTTTCAAATGCTAACCTTATGATCCTAAATGATAGTCATACATATATGTACATATAGTATGACTTTAAGGTTTGTAAAGGGCTTTATGTGAATTGTCTCATTTGAGTCTCACACCAACCTTTAGGGTAGGAACTATCAGATCAGTCGACCAACAAGCATTATTAAGTTCTTAATATGTGCTTTGCACTGTACTAGATGTTGGGCGAAAGGTCAAAGTCAGTTCTTGTCCTCAAGGGGTTTTCGGTGAAATAGAGGAAACATCAGATACAAATAAGAAAAACAAGAGAAATAATAAAACAAATCGTTAAAAAGTGTTAAGTAAGTGAAAGGTAACCTGGGAGGGAATAAAACTAGCAGCTGGGGAGTAAAAAAAGGCTTCTTGGAAGAGGTGGTTCTTGAGCTGAATATTAAATAGCCAATGATTCTAAAAGCTGTAAACGGGAATGAATGAAGGATATTCTAAGCATAGGGAAAGACGAGTATAAAAGCACAGAACTAGAAGATGGGATGTTATGTTTAAAAAGAGCAAATAATAACTTTAAAAACAACCCTTATCTTCTGCCTTGGAATCAATCCCGTGTTTGAGTTCCAAGGCAGAAGAGAGCTAAGACCTAGGCAATGGAGGGTTAAGTGACTTGCCCAGGGTTGCACAACTAATAAGTGTCTGAGGTCTGATTTGAACCCAGGACCTTCCATTTCAAGGTCTACCCCAAGGAAAAACTTTATATAACATTGACTATGTGCCAGGCACTGTGCCAAGTGCTATACAATTGATATCTCATTTGATCCTGCCAACAATCCCTGGAGTTGGATGCTATTATTATCCTCATTTTATAGATGAGGAAACTTAAAAAAAAAAAAAAGAAGCAAAATGACTTGCCCAGGGTCACACAGCTAGTAAGTGTTTAAGGCTACATTTGCACTCAGGTCTTCCTGATTCCAGACCTAGTGCTCTACCTAGCTTCTCATATGTCCAGTATGGCTGGATCTAAGAGCAAATGGAGAGAAATCAAATGTAAGAAAATTGAAATGTAAGAAGAGACCAGCTTGTGGAAAGCTTTCAATGCCAAAGGGAGGAATTTATATTTGATTCTGGAGGTGACAGGAAGGCACTGGAGATTATGGAGTTGGGCCACAACCTGATCATATCTGCGCTTTAAGAGAATCATTCTGGATTATAAGTGGGACACGGAGGCCATTTAGAAGGTCACCATGGAATTCCAGGTAAGAAGTGCTAAGGTAGTGGCCATTTAAGTGGAGAAAAGGGGTGTATAGGAGAGATGTTGTAGAGAAAACATGTCGAGACTTGACAGCTGATTAGATATTTGGGATGAGCTGGAGGAAGGATTAGAGAATGATGTTGAAATGGCAAAGTTGGATGACTGGAAGAACAGTGTTGTACTGGGGATCAGAAGAAAAGAGGGTTGGCAAAGGGGAAGATAATGAATTCTGCTTTGGACACGGTGAGTTTGAGTCACCTATAGAACATCTAGTTTAAACTGTCATGTGGACATTTAGGGATGGAAAACCTGAGCTTAGGAGAAAGACTAGGACTGGATAAAATAATAGATTTGGCTAACAATTCATGGAGATGACTATGGAATCTATGGCAGGTGATGAAATCACCAAGTGAGATTACATACAGAGTGAAGAGAAGAGGGATCAGGGCTTAGCCTTGGCACACACACACACACACACCCCACAGTGTGTCTGTGGCATGGATAAAGACATAGCAAAAGGAACCAAGTAGGAGCTTATGAAACAGGTGGGAAGAGTACCACAAGAGAAGAGTATTTCAAAAAACCAGATATGAGGGGGCAGCTGGGTAGCTCAGTGGATTGAGAGCCAGGTCTACAGACGGGAGGTCCTAGTTTAAATCTGGCCTCAGACATTTCCCAGCTGTGTGACCCTGGGCAAGTCACTCTTCTGCCTTGGAGCCAATACACTGTATTGACTCCAAGACTGGAAGGTAAGAGTTGTTTTTTTTTGTTTTTTTTTTTTAAAAAGCCAGATAGGAGAGAGTAGAAGTAAATCAATGGGGCCAAATGCCAATGAAGAGGAAGGTAGGGGGAGGTTTAGAAGGATGGGGATCGAGAAGATATTTGTTTTGACAATTAAAATAGCACTGGTATCTCTAGACATTATTATTCCCATTTCACAGAAGAGCAAACTGGGTCTCAGAGATGTGAAATGACATGTCCCTACTCCCAAGGACAATACACATTAGAGGTAGGATATGAATCCTGGTCTTGCCCATTCTAAACCTAGCACTTGTAGCCACTCTGTCCCCATGCGGACACAACTCAGGGAGATTAAGGGCATGAGGCTCTTATTCTGGTTTACAACAGACCACAAACATGATAATTAGAGCTTCCACCTGGCCAGTGGGCAGAGGAGAGCATCAGTATCATAATAAGGAATGGCTATCTCATCATTCCTACAGACCTAAAAACCTCACCTGTGGCTGGGATTGTTTGCAAATTCTGTTGAATTGAATGGAATTGGGTTCCCAACAGCTGAGGTTTGAGGAGTCTTTGTAGAAATTCTCCAGTGGACTAATTTACAGGTTCTTCCCCCTCACTCATCCCCTAATAGGTCCTGATAAATCACCTGATTGCACTGGACCTAGACAAATGGCTCGTGCATTTCTGCATCTTTAAGTAGTAAATTAATCAACACAGAATTCAGTTCCCAGGATGTAGTCAGCAAGCCTCCAAGTAGCCAGAACCTGCAAGGCAGTTCCTCATTTACAGCTAAGTAATTAATGGAGAAGAGCAGCTAGGTGGCACAGTGAATAGAACACAGGGCCTGAAATAAAAAAAGATCTGAGTTCAATTCTGGCCTCAGACACTTGCTAGCTGTCTGACCCCGGGCAAGTCACTTAACTCTGCCTCAGTTTCCTCATCTATAAAATAAGCTGGAGACAGAATTGGCAAATCACTCCAGTATCTCTGCCAAGAAAACTCCAAATGGAGTCACAAAGATCTGGCACTGGCTGAATGGTCTAAATGGCAATAAATGCTAGTAAATAAATAACATGTAGTCAAAACTTAATAAATGTTCTCTCTTTCTCCCTGTCTCTCTCTGTCTCTCTCTGTCTCTCTGTCTCTCTCTCTCCCACCCCCATCATGCTTTCTTTCTTGATCTACATTTCTCTGTTTCTGTTGGTATATCTCACAAGATCAATGGGTTATAATATACCTCACAGTCTCTTGGGAGAATCAAATGAAGTAATATATTTTGTAAACCTTAATTTGTTCAATAAATATTAACTGCCATCATTATTATTTTGATATTAGTTTAAGACTGGAAGAGTCCTCAGAGGCTATTTAGTCCAACAGACTCATTTATAGGGGAGGAAACTGAGGCATAGAGAAGTTAGATAATTTGACTAAGGTTGTACAGGTATCCCTTCCACTTTGCTGATTTCCTCATTGCAGTTTCAATATATTTCAGTTTGGCATAAGAAATTAAATGGGAATTTTCTTTTGGTGTTTGGTGGAAGCTGCAGATGGCATGTGAAGGCCAGCAGATAACACAGGAAAATTTAGAAATTCAGAAATGCCTAAAATACATGCATAGTATTGTATAATATCAATACATTTTATCTTTGTTTCAAGGTTAAACTATGTAAAGATATTAGTTTGTGACAAAAATGCATAAACCAAAATATTTTACATAGATTTTCCAGATTACACTGGCCTCGAATCTCCACAATGTGGAAGTATGTGAAGGGAACTCTGTATTAGCAAGAGAGATAGAATTTGAACCCAAGGCTTTTAACCCAAGACACTTTCTAGTTTATTTGCCTTTTTTTTTTCTTTTTGACATTTACTCCACATATCAGTTATCTGTTCCACTGGTGCTTTCAATTTTTTGACTAGAAATTGGTTACTTTTAAGAAAAGTGAGAATTTGATTCAGCTCAAATCAATAAATATATTTAAGTACCTTCTATGTGTCAAACAAATGTCAGCATTAGACTGGATACAATGACAAAAATGTAATTGTCTCAATTCTCAAGTTTATGATTTGGGAGAATGTAGTAGTCACACAAGTAATTAAATGTGGGACAGCTAGGTGGCTCAGATAGAGAGGCAGTCCTGGAGATGGGAGTGCCTAGGTTCAAATTTGGCAGCAGATACTTCCTAGCTATGTGATCCTGGACAAGTCACTTAACCCCAATTGTCTAGACCTTATTGCTCTTCTGCCTTGGAACCAATACCTAGTAGTGATTCTAAGATAGAACAGAAAGGGCATTTTTAAAAGAAGTTAAATATATATATGCATATATATGTCAATATACAGTAATTCTAAGAGGAAGATGTTACTGATTACTGTGGGATTTGGGGAAGGCTTCAAGTAGGAGGTAGCCATGGGCTCTGCTAATAAGGAAGCTGGAGACTGACACCTACAAAGAGAAAGTGAGGAAATTAACTTCTACTTGGGAGACCACTGGGACAACAACATGGAAATGGGAATAATAATGTCATATAGGGAAAGGAGCCCAGGGCCACTTTTGATAGGAATAGTGAATGAGGGAAAGGAAGTCATATTCTACCAAGCCTGGAGAGGAAGCCTGGCTATGGAAGAGAAAAAAAAAAAAAAGACCAAGCTGAAGAGCTTGTTTTTTATGCTAAAGGTAATAGGGAGGCAAGGATGATTTTTGAGGGGAGCAGGGAAAGTGTGCCTTCGTCAGATCTGTATTGCAAGCATATCACTTTAGCAGCTGTGTGGAGGGTGGTTTAGAGTGGGGGGTGGGTGGGGGGATACTGGAGACAGAGAGACCAATTAGGAACCTCCTTCTTCCTCCTCCCCCCTTCTTCCAGCTGCAACTTTCCCAATGGCTTTAAAAGAGGGGAAGAGGGGGGAGGAGAAGCTCTCTCTCCAAAGGAGAAGCTAAGTCCTGGCTTTGAACGTTCAAGGAGTACAGCACAACGCCAGTTAGTGTTTGGAATATTTAATGATCTCAGTGTCAGCTTGATAAATGTTAAATACGAAGATTAGATCTTTAAATGAAGAAGAATAGTGTCTGCATTTATCGTATGGAGGGGGGTGGACCACAATAAAGGCTGTCACTCTTTCTAAACTGATCACTTGGGGTGGGGGTAGGGGGGTGGGGGGCTGTGTCTCCTTTGATTAACTCTGCCTCACACAATGCCAGGGGCAGCCAGGCTTCAACAGATATTAGGTGACTGTGGTGATGGAGGGGGAAGGGGAGGACCCAGGGGCACCAGGGATCTGGGCTAAATAAGAAGAGGTGTGCAACTCTAGAAACCCAAGAGACTATGGCAGCACATGAGAGTAGGTTTCCAGGGCACTATTTTCTTGGCATCAAAAAAAATTTGTGCTTAAGTTTCCATTTGGGAGATTACTTAGTTCAGTTTACAAGAAGAGAAACCAAGGCCTAGAACAAACTCACAGAAGTAGCAATTGGCTAGGATCCAGGTCCTTTGAGTACTCAGAGATTTAAGTAAGAAGAGAAAACAGAAGCATTTGGTAAACATCTGCTGTGTGCCTGGGGTGGTGTTAGGGGCTTGGAGCACAACATAATAATAATGGAAAACAGTCCCTGCCTTCAAGGAGTTTACCTACATACTTAGAGCTTTTAAAAAAGAAGAACTTGATTTGTTATTTGTTTAATTTCCTGGAAATCAGAAAAAAAAATCATAGATACTAATACATTAGCCTCCCTAGGTCTCAGTTTCCTCATCTCCAACATGAAGGGATTAGGCTACTTGGCCTCTGATATCCTTTCCAGTTCTAGATCTATTATTTATGACCTTATCCACCAGACGTGTCACAGCAATGTTCCCAAGAACCATTCAAACCAGATTAAAATATAGTTGGGAAGTATTTTAAAAAATAAATATAATATAATAAAACATTGATAATGTTGATGTGTGGTTTTCTATGTCAATATGCTGCCCAAAGGGCAAACTGTACATAGTTTAGTGGCTCCCTCCCACTTGTTTCTGAGTTTGATGCTACCATTGATAACTTTCTTAGTCTCCTTAGCTACAAGTATCTGTTATTTTATCTAGGCATGCAACATGTTCTTTCCCTCCCCCTCCCTCCTTCTCCCCTCCCTCCCTCGTTCCCTCTCTTTCTCCCTCTCCCCCCTTCTATTTCTCTCTCTCTCTCTCTCTCTCTCTCTCTCTCTCTCTCTCTCT
>NC_058134.1:227002373-227024097 GCF_016433145.1 Gracilinanus agilis | reverse complement strand
TCTCTCTCTCTCTCTCTCTCTCTCTCCCTCTCTCTCTCTCTCTCTCTCTCTCTCTCTCTCTCTCTCTCTCTCTCTCTCTCTCTCTCTCCCTCTCCCTCTCCCTCTCCCTCTCCCTCTCCTTCCCCCTTCCTTCTTTCCTTCCTTCCTTCCCTCCTTCCCTAAAGGAGTATCAGTGACACAGTTATGTTCACAATTTTCACAATGTTTCACAATGTTCACAAGTTCACCATTTTCAAAGTAGGTTATATGTCCTATGGTGTTATAACCATGAACTTCTAAAAAGGAAACAATATTAAAAAGGTTTCCTGAATGTGTGTATCCCAGCACCAGTCTTTGGTACCTATAGAGGCAAGTATTTCATTCAATATGAAACTAAGGACAGAGTGCTGCCCCAGGATGGGGATGGCAGAGGGAAAATAGTTGGAAAGATAGGAACATAAATGCTAAACTCAAGAGTATCTCGTCTAGATGCCTTATTTTATATATGAAGTAACTGAAGCCCACAGAGGTTCACTGACTTGTCCAAAGACACAGAAGCTCATATATATATATAGCAGACATGTCAAACTACAGATCTACTCATTTGTAGTCAAGTACTCTCTTCCTATTAAAAAAAACACCAAGCATATTAGTAGAAGCAAAAACTGTAATATCAACGGGATACATGAATCAGTGGTTAGTCCACAAAGTTGCCACCATAGAATGATACTCAATAAGCCCTTTCTACAGGTGGCACTCATGTTTAGAATCTCTGAATAGGAAAAAGATCTTCCTTTCATCAAGGATTAACTCACATGATTTATATACTATTGTTTTTTCATTCCTACTTTATTAACTTTCATATCTGAACAATATACAATTAAAAATGTTTATATACAGCTTCAGCCAACTGAAGCATTTTCCCATTGAATATTCACGATAGCCCTAAATACCATTCTTTAGTCTTGCAATGGGCATCAATGCCCATAGCCTACTAATTATTCAGCCAAGAAGGTAAACTGATATGCTTGCTGTTTTCTAGTCTTGCTTTGGGAGAAAGAATGGAAATCTCTTCTTTACTGAGTTTTTCCAAATAATGTTCTCACATGAAACACCGGGGATGGGTTCTTTTAATTAATATTGTTTTATAGTAACATCAGAGGCAGCAGCCCTGAATTTGGAGAGAGAAACATAGATTCAAATTCCAGCCCTCTTATTTAATAACTGTGTGATCTGGAGCAAGTCCTTTAGCTCTCTCTGTGCCTAAGTTTTCTTATTTTAAAGTCGAGGTATTTGGACTATGTAACCTTTTAAGTCTCTTCTAGCTCTTGTCCTATAAGTTCATGACTCTATAAACCAGAGGTATCAAACTCAAATCTAAATGGGTCCACTAAACTGTATGTAAGGATTCCCGTAGGCTGTATATTGTCTTATAAAAACACATGTTAACATTATTTTTGTACTATGACCATTATCTTTGGCCCCAGACTTACTAGCTGTGTGACCTTGAACAAAGCATTTAAACCCCCTTTGCCTCAATTTCTTCTTCTGTCAAATGAGCTAGGTAAGGAAATGGCAAACCACTCCAGTATCTTTGCCAAGAAAACCCCAAATGGGATCACAGGGAGTTGGACATAACTGAAACCACAGAATAACCACAATATATACACTCACATACACGCATTACTTACTGGTGTATTACTCTGTGCAAGTCACTTAACTCTTTTTGCCTCTATTTCCTCATCTGTAGAATGGGCTGGAGAAGAAAATGGCAAAACACTCCAGTATCTTTGTCAAGAAAACCCCAAATGGAATCATTAAGAGTCAGACACTACTGAAATGACACCACAACAACATATCCTATTGAATTTTTATTTATTTTGTTAAATTTTTCCCAATTATGTTTTAACCTTCTTTGGCAGCACACAAGAGGGTTGTGACCAAGGCCAAAGTTTTGATCAAAAACAATAATAAAATAAAGATTAAAAAATACATAGTTGCTATGAAAATCATAAAATATTATAATCAAACTTTACTATGAAGTTGCAAAACCACATCACAACTTCATTCTGTTTATATAATACTCAGAACATTGGTCTAAAGGGTTAAACTTCCCCCTTGAGCACTGGTTTATCTAACATGGTGTTTGGGAGGAAATCATTGAATGGACATGGTACAGAAGGCTTAGAAAGATGTGGAATATTCCCCCATATCCAGTCATTTGCCATATTTTATCATTTCTACTTCCACATTTCTCATGCCTGTCCCTTCTGTTTCTACACAAACATGACTACCACCCTAGGTCAGGTCCTTATCACCTCTTACCTAGACTAGCCTCTGGCTTGGTATCCATTGATCCATCAGCCATATGATTGGAAAAAATAATTTTTCTAAAGCATCAACCTGACTTTACTCTCACCCATGGCCAAGAACTTACTGGCTCCCTCACTATTACCTCCAGGAGAAAATAAAAACTCTTCAGCCTGTTTTTTGAAACCCTTCACAATTTGGCTCCAGCTTATTGCGTCTCCCCCTCATGCACTATATATTATAGAGCCATACTAGCTTGCTTGCTCTTCTTTATCCTTGGCATTCAATCTCCCACTTTTGTGATGTCCCACTGGCTGTCTCCCTGGCTTAGATCATGGATCACCTCCTATGGAAAACAAGTAGGTCAGAAAAGCTCATGAAGGAGAGTCATGGAATCATTGATTTAGAGATTGAATGGACCTCAGGAACTATTTACTTCAACTCCTTCATTTTACAGCTGAGCTGAGGTAACTGAGGCATAGGGATGTTACATTTTGCCCAAAGCCATTTAGAGAATAAATATCAAACAGAATATTTGAACTCAGTTTCTCTGAATCCAGAGCCATTGCTCTTACAACCTCTTTCCAGTTATAACCAGAATGAATTTAAATTGTAGCTAGAAGCTCGAAGAAGGAAAATAGGTTGACACACATTTTAGGTGGGAGTTTCTGGGGCACACCCACCTCCTGGAGTCAGATGGAACATGCTGACTTGTCAGTGGAAGATGTGAACACAGAGGTTAGATGAAGGCAACACATGGACTTTCTAAAAAAGGGAAACAAGGTCAAAGATTATCCTTCAGTTTGATTGCAAGAAGCCCTATTTTAGGTAGATCCTTGGTTTTATTTTTAGATCATCTGAGTTAAAACATGATTCTAACTGTACTGTCAGTATTCTCTGCCAACCTACCAAATATGTTTACTTTGTTTACTTAAGTGCTTTTGTTTTTACCGTTCATCTCATTGGTTGATGTTTGGTGACGGCTGCAATGAAAATCTTGAGCTTACAACAGAAATTTCCTTGAGTCAATAAAACAAAGCAAAAACACGATTTGATGGAGAGAGCACAGCATGAGCTCAAGAGTTTGTCCAGTCGATAGAAGTCCAAAAATAGTCTCTGCTAGTTTGAGGTATGACCATCATGGACCTTTGAAGGATGATTTTTTTCTTTCTAAATGTTGGCTTATTGATGTGGGAATGTGCTTCCCAGATCATCTCCCTTCAGTGCCATTTGCATTATTTTTTAGTGCCATTTGCACTATTTTTTGCACAGCTATTTGCAGAGTTGAGGTACAAATTTGTCTGGATCCATCCATCCATCCATCCATCCATCCATCCATCCATCCATCCATCAATCAATCAGCATTTCTTAAGCCACTATGTTAAGAGTCCTGGCCTTAGTTTCAGGAAAACCAGACTCCAAGTCTTCCCTTTGAAACAAAGTAGTAGCTACATGGGTATGGTGAATAGGGTGAGTGCTGTTCCTGGAGTCAGGAAGATTCAAATTTCTGATTTCAAATCTAAAGGCACTTAATCCTCTTTGTCTCAGTTTCTTTATCACTAAAATGAGCTGGAGAAGGAAATGTCAAATCACTCAAGTATTTTTACCAAGAAACCCTAAATGAGGGTGCAAAGAGGCAGACACAAGTGGAATGAACAATAACGTATATATCATCACTTAATCTCTTAGTCCCCCCAGGCAATTCTCTAACACTGTACATTATAGTCAAATACTAATCTACCCTGGTAAAGGGAATTTTCTCACTAATAACTCCCTTCATTGATGAAATCACAGATATGGTTAAAAAAAGGTACCCAACATAGTACAGTATTAATACTATAAAGATAAAAATGAAAATGAGCAAGTAATATGAGCTCTATCCCATATACTAGTGATGGTGAATTTTTTGTTAAAGACCAAGTGTCCCTACCCCGACCCCACCCTCCAAACTGAGTGCTGTACCCTCCCCCCAGAGACCTCATATTGTGCCTTACCCCCCCCCCACTGAGTGCTGGGCATGTCCTGTCCCCCCTACCCTTCACCCCAAACAAGGAAGGGAGGAAGCACTCCTATTAGGCTCCTGGGAAAAGGGGTGGATGAAGTGAGAAATGTCCTCATCTAGTGTAGAGAAGGGAAGGGGAGCTGCTCTGCCTGAGTCTCTCTGCCTTTCTAGTAACAAACTCTAGGGGTGGGGATGGCCACATACCCACAGAAAGTGCTCTGTGTGCCATCTTTGGCACCTGTGCCATACCCTCACCATCACTGCCATATACCATTGCTTTGAGCTCTATGCAACCTAAAGTATACTTTCTATGAACAATTTTCATCTTTTCCCCCAATACTGAACTGCTCCAGTGAATCTTCGAATTGCTCACTGGAGTAATGAGTATACAATAGCTAACATTTACAGTTTGCTCTAAGGTTTGCAAAGCACTTGGGAGATGTAATCTCAATCGAATCTCAGTTTTATTACTAATAAATGACAAAAACCAAATGGATGCTAAGCTGTGATTTTCCTTCTCTCTCTCTTTGTCTCTCAGTCTCTCTCTTTCTGTCTCTCTGTCTCTGTCTGTCTCTCTCTGTCTGTCTGTCTGTCTGCCTGTCTGTCTGTTTCTCTCCTTGCCTTTCATCTTAGAATCAATACTTTGTATTGGTTCTAAGGCAGAACAGGGGTAAGGGCTAGGCAATGGGGATGAAGTGACTTGCCCAGGGTCACCCAACTAGGAAGTATCTGAGGTCAGATTTGAACCCAGGACCTCCCATCTCTGGGTGTGGCTCTCAATCCACTGAGCCACCTAGCTGCCCCCTAAATTGTGATTTTCAGTAAAGGATCATAACATACTTTCACAGATGCACTGGAGAATCACAATATTAAATACTCCTTAAAGGTCTGCAGAGCACTTTGCAAAAACCAAATTGAACCTAATTTTCTGTTATTCTTAAATAGTAGGGCAACTAGGTGACACACCAGCCTCAGCTATTTACCAGCTGTGTGACTCTAAGCAAGTCACTTAACTCTGTCTGCCTCAGTTTTCTCATCTGTAATATGAGATGGAGAAGGAAATGGTGAACCACTCTAGTATCTTTGCCACAACAAAAATCACTAAATGACTAGACAACAACAATAAATAGTAGTAAAAGGCAGTTGAATACTTAAGGAAGGAAGAGAAAACACCCTCAAGGATCCACCAGACTCTTTCACAGTTGAACAATAGGAGATATCTTAAAGTTTGTAGGGAACTTTATTGATATCTCTGGGTAAGAGTGAGAATAGTTGATCGTATTGCATAATAGCACTGATAGCCAAGGATGAGAACACATTTTTCCAAACCTAAAAGCACAAAATCTCAAATGCCACCAACAAATAGATCCCAGAGCTAACTCCAGGCCACCTGAGGGTACCCCACAGTCACCCTGATTTTGAATTCAGGAGTTCTACTTCCAAGTCCCTTGTGATTAATTCTAGACAAGGGTGCCCACTTAAAACAGTCATTAGCTTTTGATTTTGTCTAAATGAAATCAATTCGCCTTTTCTTTTTCACCTTTTATTAGAAAAGAAGTGATTTCTCTTCTCCTCCCCCCACCCCAACTCCCTGAATATGAGCTCATTCAAACTTGCACTCTCCTTTATTTCTCCAACACACAGGTCACAAGGGGAAGTACTGGGGGAAAAAATTAAAAAAAGATTTCAGAAAGCACAATTCTTTTGCCTGCTGCAAAATTATTCTAATGAAAAGATTTTTTTTGGAGGGGGGGGTGGAAGGACAATTAAGGTCGACCTCCTTTGCTCAAATTAAAGAAAAAAAAAGCAGTGTAATGAAGACTCTGACTCCTTCCTCTAATTTTACAAGTTCAATGGTAATCTAACCATGCCATTCATTTACAGAAACCATTAATTTTCCTATGTGGCTGAAAGTAGACGGCCTCAGCTTTCATTCTCCTACTTTTCCCCCTCACTCACTCTTTGTGTGTGCACCTGCTCAGACCCCTTTAACATCCCATCTGTAAAACTTTGGGTAATCCTCTGGCACTAACCCTGGTGTGATAATACGTGGGTTATTCAGCAGGCTAATTACAAAGGACAACACAGATAAAACATTTCAGCCCCCGTTTTTAAGGGCCCACTGGCCAATTTTGCCAAGATCCTAGGTGAACATTCTCCAAAACTTGCTGGAATTAAAACTAATCTTAATTTGCCCAATGACGCAAAACTCTGGGGCCTTGGAGCAGGCTCTTTTGTTGATTAGTTCTTTGGGATGGATGCCACGTTCCTTTCTCCTCCACTGCGCCCCCTCCCCCCCTTTCCTAAAAGTGCTCTTTGCTATCAATTTACTTTTTTAGATGATAGTGAATTAAAATCATTCCCTTTGGAAAATAAAGTTATTTGTTATGATAAGTAATATCCCTGGCAAATAGACCCTTGGGATCATGGATCTGGAGTTGAAAGAGGACTCAGAGGTCATTTGATAACTTCATGCTGAAAGAGGGGCTCAGTAAGCTTAATTCCAAGGGGCACAGTGACAGGATTGCCCAAGGTAGAAGAAGCATTGTCAGAAGTGGAATTTGAACTCTGCTCCCCCAACACCAAACTTAATAAATGCTTGTTGAATTAAATTGAATTATAAATGAAAGGCAGCTCGGTGTGTCAAGATTCGCCAAAAAAAATGAACGTAACTCGGTGGTGTGTCACTTCGAGAAAAAAAAACATAATTTCGTGATATTTATAGTTTAAATAACAAAAATGTATAATTGTAATATATAACTGTATTTAATAAACCAAAATAGGTAAATTAATATAGGTAGAATTGTCATCTATAGTGCACAGAGTGTCTACACTACACTACAGCAAGTGTTTCATCCTCGGCATGTGGCTCCATACTTCTCTGGGGCTGCGTGCCATCAAAAATGGCTACGTATGTCAGTGCTGACATGTGTGTCATAGGTTTGCCATCACCAATATAGTGGATAGAAGAGCCTTCCTTCCCTCTGTCCCATACTAGCTATAACAATCCTGCTAAATGAGTTAACTTTTTGGTATCCTACACAGCTCTCTAAAAGCACCTCACTCTTCCCTACTTGGTGTTGAAGTTGATAGAGAGATGGATCTAAAAGTTAGGAAGATTCACTTTAAAATGTGGCCTTAGATTTTTGCTCACTGGGTGACTCTGGACAAGTCATTTTTACCTCTGTTTTCCCCACTTTTCAACTGTAAAATGGGAATAACAGTAATAGTGTTTACTCTGAAGAGTTGTTGGGAAGATCAAATGAAATCTCACTTGTAAAAAGCACTTGGCATGATTCCTGGAATAGAGTAGGCTCTATATAAAAGATTATTCCCTTCCCTTCCGATATCCTTTCATTGTGCCCTTTGGAATTCCTAATCTATTGCTTCAGTCTTCTGATTTAGATCAACCCTTTTCCTCCATTATTTTGAGAACATTTTTCATTTTCTAATACCTAGTTCCTCCCCAGCAGAATACAACCTTCTCAAGGGTATGGATTTTTTGTTTGTCTTTGTATCATAAAAGGATTACTGTACTTGCCACATAATAGGTGCATAATAAATGCTTGTCAAATTAAATAAGTTACAATAGGCAACATGGTGTATGAATAGAATTGGTCACTGAATTAAGAAGTTCTGGGTTCAAGCTCTACCTCTAATGCATATTGTCTATGCTATCCTGAGCAATTTACTAAGACTCTGAGTGTCCCTGGAAAACTGAGATTACAGGTTGCAGAGCAGAAGCCAATTTACATTAATGAAGGAAATTTCTTGAATTCTCTACATGGATGAAGTCACAGATCTGAAGTCTCTCTTCTCAACTCCCCAAATTAAAAAAAAAAACTTCATTGGAAATGTCTGACCCTTGCTTAGTGTAGAGGACAGAGTGCTGTATTAGAGTAAGAAGGACCCTAGTTTGATCCTGCCTCAGACACTAACTAGCGTGACCACCACTGATCCACACTACACCTAACTTCTGGGCCAGGGCCATATAGCTAATAAATGTCTGCAGTGGGATTTGAACTCAGGTTTTCCTGATTACAAGTCCAGCCCTTTCAATCACTATTTTACCTAACAGTCTGCAACCCTGTGTTCTTTTTTAGAGTAAGACTAGCAAGCCATGCCTTGGATCCTGGAAAATGGCTCCACCTACTTTTGCCATTTAAGAGAGCTGTAGATTGTTCAAATGTGGAACTTGGAAACTTCTTGAGGCATCAATGGAAGCAATGATTTTTATTGTTTTGGGTACGAGCAAAGCAAAACAAACTTGACTGACTCTGCTGGCTTTAGAGGGGCAAGCAAGGGGCTTAGTTCTAATTGGTGACAGGCCTCACTGGGGACATTTGCCTCAGTACAGATAAGCCTCCCTCTGTCATAGGACTTAACTGAACCCCTTTGATCTAGAAATCTGGATTTCTGGCACCAAGAGAAAGTCTTGTGAATGCTCTGGTACTTCCTGATGGGGAGGGGAATGAACAGCATCTTTCTAGTGCATTTCGGCAAGTTAGAGGTTGGTGGGGGGGAATTTAGACAATCCTGCAAAACCTCCATGCCATGCTGTTCCCAATTCTTTTCTCCTTGAGCTTGGAACCTGGGGGGTATTTAGAGGGAAACTTAATACATATGTTTCTGATTCCCTTACGCCTGCCTTCATCCAAAACGGTGTTTTGTAAGAGCGATTTGATATCCAAGATGCCTTCTGAGTCTTCACTCTCTAAGCCTTTTATTTTTTTACTTTGGAAAATCACTTTTCTTTCCCTTGAGTGCTCAGCAGAATTTGAGGCCAGGAAGGCTTACATTTGGTTCTAAAGGTCATATTTTTAAAGTCAGGACAAAGTCTAAAATTGGTAAAAACATCTTTTCTCCCCTTTTCCCCATTGCCATTTAAAAAAAAACAATTCTGATTCTAGTGAAAGCTCTGCTAATGCCTGTCTTAAGGCATACTCTAAGAAAGAAAATGATGGGCTTATTAGCATTGATGAACCCAGAAGAATATAAGCTCCTTGAGGACAGGGCCTATTTTATGTTGGACTTTTTCTCTCTAATAACTAAGATGGATTTTTTAAACTGACTCTCTCATAACTCATTGTATCATCTTTAAAAAGTGGCAATTTTGTTTCATCCTTTTGCCTGTGCTTATTCCCTCAGTTTCTTTTTCTTGTCTTCCTGCCATAGCATGCACTCAAACAAAATTTCAAATAATATTGTTCAAATAATTTTTAAAAATATATTGGTGAATTTACTATGTTTATTATTATTTTTAGGCAAACAGGGTTAAATGATTTGCTCAGGGTAACAGTTAGTAACCTTCTGAGGCCAGATTAGACCTCATGAAGATGAATCTTCCTGTTCAGGCTGGCTCTCTATTTATTGCACCTCCTAACTGCCCCAGTGTTGTTGTTTTGTTTCAGATAATAGTGGTAATAATGGACATCCTTGGTGCATAGTAGGAGCTTAATAAGTGATTTTAGATTGAATGGATATAATAATAATGGTAATGTGGCCTAACAAATCAGAGAGCTAGATTTGGAATTGGAAAGACTTGGGTGGAAGTCCCATTTCATATACTGGCTGTGTTACCCTAGGCAAGTCACTGCACTTCCCACTATCCCAGGCTACACTCTTAAGACTAAATTGCAGAGTGGGTGCCTGCTTGCTTTGCCAGTAGAACTTTCCTCAATAGACATTCCCTGTACCAATGAAGTCACAAGTCCAATCTCTCCTCTGAAAAGTACTCCTACTAATGCAGCTTAGAACCACACATCTCAGAATACTGTGGCAAAGTATTACACTGGAATTATTGGAACTGATTATTCTTAATTCTTATTTGTTTTAAATTAAATCTTGCACAAAACACCAAACAGAAGATTTCATAAATGAGGATAGTGCTTTATATTTTGCCCAGAGCTTTTGTATAGATTACTTCACTAATAACCCTTTGAGCAGAATTGTCCTCATTTGATAGATGAGAAGTCTGAGATTCAAGGAAGTTAAATGACATACTTATCATATTCTGTCCTTGTCAATGACCGACTAGAACCTTGGTCAAAGAATCAGTCAGTCTATAAGCATTTATTAAATACCAAATCCAGAGAGAGAAAGGATCACAGAGACTGTCTAGTTTGTCCTCCTGCCCCTATTTGTTGAGTCATTTCAATTGTATCTGACTCTTTGGGACCCTATTTGGGCTTTTCTTGGCAAAGATACTAGAGTGGTTTATCATTTCCTTCTCCAGCTAATTTTACAGATGAGGAAACTGAGGTAAATAGGGTGAAATGACTTGCTCAGACTTACATAGCTAATAAGTGTCTGAACCTGGATTTGAATTCATGACTGATTCCAAGCCCCATGCTCTATGTATCAAGTCACCTAGCTGCCCCATTTAGAGATAAAGAAACAAAGACCCATAAATATTGGAATTTATCTAAGGTCATAAAGGTAGGACATATCAGAAGTAGAATTTTAATCCAAGTTTTTTGACTCCAGTTAGTATTCTTACAACTTCGGCTGGAAACCAAGAACATTTTTTTCTCCTTCCAATTATTTGTCTTTCAATATTTCTATAAAGTGTATTTTTTTAAGTCTAACCATATAGTTTCTGTGTGTTAGTAGGTAAACTCTCAATTACTATGTATATTCGGTATTATTTTCAATGAAATTCTCTATCTTTTTCTGATGGATTTTGTTGGATTAATGATTTTGCTGGATTTATTTTGTATCTTGAAATTTTGCTATTGTTATCATTTCAATTTTTTCGATTATTTTTATTTGCCTCTCCAAAGTTTTCTAAGTATATCATCATATAATCTGCAAAAATTGATAATTTGTTTCTTCTTTACCCATGCTTCTCTCTCTCTTGTTTTAGTTTCTAGCTATCATTTCTAGCTTTGTAACCAACATTATAATGATATTAGACTTGCTTTACTCCTGATCCTATTCGAAATATTTCTAGTTTACCCCTTTTACATAAGTAACATGTATGTTCTGGCCTCTCCCATAGAAATATAGCCACATCTGCCTCTCTGGGCTCCTTTAGCATTTGGGGTTCTCTTCTCTACTGACATTAGCATAAGCACCCATCAACTGTAAACCTTTGTTAAGCACCTGTGATTTGCTCCCCAACTCCATTTAAACACTTTGTATCAGTTACCTTATAAAAAGTGCTACTTATTTCAAAGATGTGGCAAGAACAGAAATACAAAGATTCCTCTTCCCTCTAGTGCTTTGGGTGGGGCATATTCTCCCCAATACTATCTCAGTCCCCTGGGGTGTAGGCTCAAAACTTAACTCAGTTCTACACAGCATTGGTCCTAACAAATTCATTTCCAAAGAAGACATTTCAGCAGGCTGAGTCCTCATCTCTGCCTCCACTGGAACAGTGTCCCAAAGGTCAATCCTAGAGGTTGCTTTTTGCTTTTCAGGGCATCAATACTTGGTTGGCTGCAAAATCTGGCTTGGAATGTGGATTCTTGGAGTTCACTCTCCTACTCTTCACAACTCCTAAGGATAGAGATTCTATTTTTTTTCACCCCAAAGGGAAAAAACAAAGGCAATGCCCCCCTTTTTTAATATCTCCAAAGTCAAAGACTCTTCTCTTTAAAACCTGTCTTGCTAACTAGAACCAATTGCAGAATTTCTACACATGCTACATAGAAATTTACAGGCACTTCCCTTCCACATCATCCTTATTCTCCTTTAAAGTAAGTTTCCTTTCTTCTTCCATGTGGAAAAGTTGCATAAATCAAGTAAGCTGATCAAATGAACATAAACTCCAGCCCCTCCTACACATATTGTGGCTCTCCTGCTTTTAAAGAGTTACTAATTATCATATTAAGGAAAGGTTCGTTCCTTCTTACAGTTTTCTACTTAGAAAGAGGCATTATATTTTGTAAAAAACTTTTTCTGCTGGAAAGACCTACATGAACTGATGTGGAATGAAATAAGCAGAACCAAGAGAACATTATACACAGTAACTGAAACGTTGTGGAATGATCAAATGTAATTGACTTTGCTATTAATAGCAATGCAATGATCCAGGACAATTCTGAGGGACTTAAGAGAAAGAATGCTTTCCATATCTAGTGAAAAAACTGTGGGAGTAGAAATCCAGAAGAGAATATATGATTTATTACTTGTTTATATTTGTATATGATTTAGGGTTTGGGTTTTAAATGATTACTCTATTACAAAATCAGTAATAAGGAAATAGGTTTTGAATGATAATATATGTATAACCCAGTGGACTTGCTGTCAACTCCAGAAACCAGAAGGAAGAGGGGAGGGAGACAACATGAATCATTTAACCATGGAAAATTTTTTTAAATTAAATTAAAAACAAAAAAAACCCTTTTTCTGCATTCTGTGACCATTTGATTTTTGCTGCTGTTGTTATTAATGTGGTCTATTATATATAGTTTTTCTAATATTGAACCAACCCTGCTTTCCAAAGGCTGGCTTTCCATTCTTCTAAACTATCTCTGTGGTTTGAATTAATATGTTGTGGTTCTTACTTCAGCTGAGATACTTCCATCCCATTTTACATAGAGAAACTGATTCTTGGCCAAATTAACCAAAGTAACATTAACTCCATAGTTCATTTCCATATTTCAATTTCAGAAACATATAATCACAAAATCTCTGAATTGGAAAGCTGCTCAATGGTCACCAATTCCAATCCATACGTGAAAAAAGAATACCCTTTAGAAAATTTTCTATAAGAGATCTTTCGGCTTTCCCTTGAAGACCTCTAGGGATAAGAAATTCATCTCCCAAGACAGTACATTCTGCTTTAGAAAAGTTCTAGTTTACTTGGAAATTTCATCTTTCTTTGAGCTAAAATTTACCCTGCTACAGTTTATATTCCTTATTCATCTAAATTCTGCCTTCTGAGAAAATGTGAGACATTTATCAGAGGAGAAAATTACAGAGAAGAACAGTTTTCTAGAACCTGATTTGGGCTTGTTTTCCCCTCAGGGGACCTTAATTTGTCTAGGAGCAAAGTTCTGGGTTCATGGGCCCAAGTTATGACTTTTGTTTTTTGGTAAGTCGTCACAAAAAATGATACTTCACCTAGATGATTGATTGAATGATGTAATTATGCCTTAATAACTTATTTCCATAATTACCCCCAAAATAGATCCAGGGGGTGGAGGTCCAGAGAGTGGAAGGGACGTGCCAAAGACCAAAAGACACTGGTCATGCTTTAGAGCTGAAAAGGATCATGGAGAAAGAAATACAACTAATAAATAACAGAGATAGATTTGAACCCAGGAATCTCCTCATTTCAAGTCCTAGTCCTTTCCCCACTACATCACAAAAAAGATCATAAAATTTCAGATTGGAAGAGATTTTAGAGACATCAAGTTCTTGCCCCTTGGGCCACCATTTGATAGATGTGGAAACTGAGACAGATGGAGGAAGTGATTTGTCTAGGATCACAAAGTTAGTAAGTGCTGGAGGTGGGATTTGAATTCAAATCACCTTGATTCCAAGTCCGGTATCTTATCCTTGTTTGCCTTCCTTTTTCCTTTGGGTGTTATGGTTTCTATTTCATTTCATTTAAATTAAATAATAATTAACATATGCTGAGTACTAGTTTTTTGAGAAGCATTGGGGTCTACTTCATAGAGTGCTGAACTTAGAGAGGGAGACATGGATGCAAATCCTCCCCAAGATACCTATTACCTGTGTGTTGTTGAGAACAATTTGTTCCAATGGGCATGAAGGTGGCTGAAGCACTGTAGAACACTTAGAGCTTGTTCAAACATGGAAGATGCTAAGACTGTCCACTGCATTCTGGGCCATCACCAGTAATCTTGACTTTTGTCTTGACACTGGATTTTGATGACTCTGGAAGAAAGAGTGAGTTGACAACTTTGAACAACTCTGCTTCACTTAAAGCCAATTCACACTCAAGGGAACACCTTGTAATGCCATTGCTCCTCTTCGAAAAATGAAGGCTGAACAACAACAGTAATTAGCTGGTGATGTTGTTAGTCATTTTCGGTCATGTCCAACTTTTCTGTGACTCCATTTGGGATTTTCTCAGCAGATACTGAGGTGGTTTGCCATTTTCTTCTCCAGCTCATTTTACAGATGGGGAAACTAAAAGCAAACACAGTCAAGTTACTTGCCCAGAGTGCATGACTCTGACTGAGACCAGATTTGAACTCACAAAGATGAATCTTCCTGACTCCAAGCCTGGTGCTCTGACCACTATACCACCTAGCTGCCCCCATTAGCTGTGAGATCTAGGACTTAATCTATTAACTCAAACTTTCTGAATCCGTTTTCTTCATTTATAAAATGGAGATAATAATAGCAGACTCTTGGATTCTTTTGAGGGTTGAGATAACACATGTGAAGTGTGTTAAATACATTTTAAAGGGATCAGTGTGATGAAGTAATAATAGCTATTCTTATTTCCTAATTGACAGGAAGAATACATTGGACTAGATATTCTCTAAGGTCCCTTCCAGGGCAGCTGGATGGTATAGTGAATAAAGCACCAGGGTTGGAGTCAGGAAGACCCGAGTTCAAATCAGGCCTCAGACACTTGAGGGGGTTGGTCTCTGTGGCCCCTAAGAGTCTTTTCTATCTCTAGGGCTAGAATCTTGGCATCCTATGAACTTGTGGCAACTAATTCCAAAACCTGGGCTCTTTCCAGTGAACCACACTGTCTAACAAAAGAAGATACCATGCTTACTTTATATATGTGACCAAGCTCAACCGCATAACAACACACTTTGCCTGAAGTTTCTTCTTGAGATTGTTCCTGCTTAGAGGAACTAGGAAAAATTCTCCTTCCTTTTGAATAAAATTGTCCATAAGACAATGGGAGTCCCTTGATGGATAGTTATAGGATACTAGTACTCATTGATTGTATTGTCTTCAGATCTGGAATGTGTTTTATTCACCTGATATTATGGTCAACAGTCACCAAACATGATCAAGCACCTACTATGTGCTGGTCTTGGTACTAATCTCTAGGGATATAAATATAAATAGGAACAAAGACAGTCTCTGTCCTCAAGAAGCTTACTATTTAACGGGGATAAAACAATACAGAAAAGGAAACTATAAGGATTGGGGGAGTTTCAGAGGATACTGGTTGAAGAGTAGTGACATTCCTGCAGTTCTCCTTGGAGATACATCCATCCAGAGATACTGATAGAAAACAAAGTTACCTGGAAAGAAAGTTATCTTATTTCTGGTATCATTTAACTACATCTCAGAGAGATGAGATGATTTGCCCAGGACACATAGCCAATGTCTCAGGTGGGAGCTGAGCCCAGGTTTTTAGACTCCAGTTCCAACACTATTTCACTATATCATTCATCTCCATTAAAATGACTTTTGCTAAATTATTTTTTAGACATATCCAAGTCTTTGTGATTCCATTTGGGATTTTCTCAACAAAGATAATGGAATTATCTCCCATTTCCTTATCTAGCTCATTTTGCAGATGAGGAAACTAAGGCAAATAGGGTTATGTAGCTAGTATGTGTCTGAGACTAGATTTGAAACCAGAAAGATAAGTTTTCCTGTCTCTAGGCTTGTACTCCACCCACTGTGACTACCAAATACACGATTTAGATTGATCTTATATTTGCCAGGATAAAATATGAAAAAAGTGTTGGATTTAGAGGTCAGAGAACTTGGTTTGAATCTGCTTTCTGCTACCTACTTGCTGGGTGACTTTGGGAAACTTTCTTGATATTTCTTAGTGTCTGTTTCTTCACAGAGAAAATAAAGGTGTTTTATTTTCTAAGTTTCCATCTATCTCAAATCTAAATTCCTATGACATGTACAAGAACCAAGTAGAGCTTGCCCACGATAGCATCTCCCTGCAAGAAAGCTTGATATTACTGTGAACTTTGCCTTTAGGACTAGGCAGGAGAAGGAAAGGGGAAGAAAGATTATATAGTTAGAATCCTTTAAAAAACCAACCAATCAATCTATTTATTTATTTTAAGCATCTTTCTAAAAAATTGAATTCCAAATTCTTTTTCTCCTTCCAGCCCCTTCCTTCCCCTTTGAGAAGACAATCAATGTGATATTAATTATACATGTGAAATCATGCAAAACATCTCTATATTAGCCATGTTGCCAAAAAGAAAAAGAAAGGGAAAAATACATGTTTCAACCTGTATTCAGAGTTCATCAGTTCTCTCTGGAGGTGAAGAGCATCTTTTTCATCCTGAGGCCTCTGGAATTGTCTTGGTTTGCTGTCTTGACCAGTTAGCACAGTTGATCATCGTTACGATATTGTTGCTATTGTATAATGTTCTCCTGAGTCTACTCACTTTCCTTTGCAGTCAATTTAGAGTGCTAAGGGACTTTTCTCATCTTTTTAATCATATCTTCCCAAACCCTCAATTAGAAGAGACTTCAAATCTCATTTTTAACAACTTTATCTATTTGACGTTTGTATGAATCACGTTAAAAAAATGAACTAATTTCTCCTAAACCTTGATCACAGAAAATATTCCATCCAAATATCTCATTCTACAGAGGAGAAAACTGGCCCAGAGAGAAGAAGTGACTTCTCCAGAATCATAGGATCAGATATTTAGAGCATCAAAGAACCTTAGAGATTGCCAAACCATCCACCTTCATTTTAACAGAATAGGAAACTGAGGCTTCATTGAAAGAGAACAACTTGCCCTAGGTGACACAATTAGTTGTAGCAGAGGAGTAGGAAGTCAAATTGGGGCCATAGTTCCCTAGATCTAAATCTCCTTTTAACATTTCTAATGCCAACCAGGAGAGCTGTAAAAGCTGAACAAATCCATTCTAACAGAACAGGGAGGGGGAAAGAAACAATGACAGCTCAAAGCTGGACTTGAGCAGTTTATGATTTGAGAAAGACTGGCTTCATTCAGAGCAGTGAGCAACTTTTTTTTTCTTCCTGGGGAAAAGAGAGGAGGGGGGAGATTGGAGTGAGGGAGGGGGTGGGGAGATGGTGGTGGAGGGAAATCTTCATGTGAGACAGACAGTAATGTCCTTATTCATGCTGTAAGCCGGCCGGCCCACTTCAGCAGCCAGTCTTCACAATACCCCCAAGTGTAAAAAAAAAATACAAAAAAACCACTTGCTTCCCCTCTTTTTTATATGAGTATTGACATTCTTGTGCTGCATTAGGGGAGCTAATTTAGCTTCCAGTTCTAAGAATTTTTGAATCTATAGCCAGTAATTATTGGCATTCAGGGCTACAAAAGAAGAAAACAAAGCTGGCAAATTCTAGCACATTCATGTGGGATTGGGAGCTGAATTAGGATCCTCACACCCCATTGAATGATCAGCCCCCTATTAGAGCCTTATTAAAATGGTAATGATTATATGCCAGATATAGGCAGGCAGCCGCACCTGTCAAAAACTCGCCCGATGACTGTTCATTCAAATGTCTGGCTGTTGAATCAGTGTCTCAGGTTTACTTCTCTGTGAAGTTTTTTTTTTTTTGCCCCCCTCCCCCATTCCCTTTCTTTGCTTAAACAAGAAAAGATACAAGAACAAACAGTTCCTTTGGGGGTCAGTGAGCGCTTTCTCTGCTATGCTTACTACACCTTCTGCCCATTTGGGGTTTGAGGATCCTAGCAGGGGGGAGAGGACAAGGGGGGGACGGAATATCTCTCGGTTTGGGTGGGATGAGGAGCAAGAAGGGAAGGAAAAGTAAATTCTCCTCTAAAGGAAAAACAACAGCCAACTCTCTACTTTTAATAGATTGAATAAAGGAAATGCAAATCCATCATTCAGCTAGTAGCTGGGATTATTCTATTGACAGAATGCATGCAGAACCCGCAAAGAAATCGATTCTTCTTAAGGGTGCAATGATAGCCCCTGTGATTTAGAGCTGGGCGTTCTCAACTCGAGGTGCAGGCACTTAATTGTTTGTGAAATTGTAATATAATCGGTTTTCTTTGTAATTCTCGGTATTTTATTTTATGTATTTAAAAATAACATACAGAGAATGGGTCCGAGGCTTCCCCAAGAGTGCCAGAGGGGAGCCACAGCACAAAAAAGGTTAAGAACCTCTGGCTTAAATGGAATTCTGGAGTTCTCCCCACCCCCATCTTGAAAAGGAGAATGTGGGGATACTCTCCTCTCTCACAGCCTCCCTGAATTTGAGATTAAAGATGAAGATGAGTTTTTTGTTCAGGAGTGTCATGGATGATCGTTGTTGACCAGAGTTTCCCTAAAAGGGACAAATCCTGTGTAGAGCTGAGAATTTAGCTCCTATCCAAGTATGAAAGCTCTCTTAAATGATTTCATCTATCAGTTTGTCAGTGACCACAATATAAAAGAAAGCCTCTAGAGGGGCCCTGGGAGGTTGGAAGCCATCAATGGCATTGGTGACAGATGCTATGTCAGGGGAGGGATCGAAACACTTGGGGAGACAGAGGGATGCTTCATTCTCAAAAGAAGAACAGATTTTTTTGTTTGTTTTTGTTGGGGAAAGAATAGCATTCTGGGATTCCTGGAATTTCTTAGGGGCCATCCCAAAGGATGGTGGTTTGTCATGCATAGTATCTGTTAGATAGGAGAGATGTCTCTCATCCAGAGTGCATATAAGCACCAGCAATCAAAGGAAATGTGTGGTTTGTGGTAGAAGCTGCTAGTGTAATGGGCAAATGTAATACAAAGGATCATAGGATTTTGAATAAAAAAAAAGACCTGAGGCCATCCCCGGAAAATGTCTAAGGTCATCTCTCTAGCACAGCATAGTAGCTAGAAGGATGACTTCGTAGTCAAGAAGACCTGGATTAAAGCTCTATTTCTGATATCTAGTAGCTGTGACCAAGCTGGAATTTATTAATCTCTCAGTGCCCCCAGGCAACTCTCTAAGGCTATAAACTACAAACAAATGAGAGGACAGAGTTTTTATACCTAATGGAAAGAGAAAGGAATAGGGAAGAGAAAGGGAAGTAGAGAATTCTTATTTGTTTTACCACTGAGTTGGATTATTTTTCAAAGGATCTTGGCCAAGGAAGAACCTTGATCAAGCTATAGATCGATAAGAATTTAAGCAGCTGCTCTGTGTCAGGCAGCATGTGTAGGTAGAGAGACAGAAATAGAAATGAGAACACAGAGATAAGAGACAGAGATAGAGATGAGAGACAGAGACAGAGAAGAGAGAGAGAGACAGAGCTGAGAGAGACAAAGACAAAGATCAGAAAGACAGAGAGAGATAGAGACAGAGACACACACAAACACAGACACAGAGAGAACATTGATCAAGTTCATACTACATTCACTATGCTAGGAATACAAATACAAGCTAAAACTCCAAAAAAAAAAGAACATGTTTACCTTCATGGACCTTATATTCTAATAGAGGAATACAATATATAAAAGTATGTAAGAAGGGGAAGGTAGTAAGGTGAAAAAGTCCAGAGGGCCAGGAGCAGGAGAGAAGTTTACATGGATGACAAGGATTTTATTTGAAATGGTGGACCTGGGCAAGAAAATCAACAGTGAGAAGAGAAGGTGGCAGAGATGCAGACATCTCCAGGGTGAGAAGACTACTGGACTGGAGGAGGAAAATTTTAGGGAATCAAGAGAAAAATCTAAAGAAAAAGTAGTGGGAATCTGCTACTTGCACAGACCCTTTTGACTTGTTCATCCGATTTCTTCATGGAAGACACAGAGGAGTTTGCTTCCATTAGGAAGTCTGAAGGGGATTACTCTGACCTGGATGCTGGGCATACAAATAAATGAATAAAATAACCCCTCAACTCAAAGAGCTTGCATGATACCAGGAGAGACCTGTCCATAAATGAGAATATAATACATATGTACATATGTATATACACCACTATGAGTTAATTTGGAAAGAGGGCATTAGAAGCTGGAGGGATCAGGAAAGTCTTCCTGAAGATGTCACTTGTACTGTAATGATTAAAAATGATAAAGGCTGATATTAAGAGAAAAAGTAATATTTTAATTACCATGACCATGTTGGAAAAATATATAGGACCACGCCTGACTATTTCAAAAATTGCCACCCGTACCTTTTCCCATATTGTCTGCATAGTCAAAGAGAGATCGTCTCAAGGCCAACCTCCGAATTTAAGCTGTGCTATATGTTGGGGACGTCACCATGTCCAAAACCAGAAACCCATTGGATCATGGAAAATGTAGTTTCAAAGTCCCCCACATGACCACAGGAAGTTTGTCAAATTCTTTTAAATGGGACCCCCAGAATTCCAAATAACACAGTACAGAGTTTTGAGGGAAACAGGAGGCTGAGGTGAGGAGGAGGGTCTGCATTCTAGGCACAGGAAACAGTCATTTCTAGGGTAAGGTGGTGAGAGCTGGAGAGTGAGGCACAGTTACAAGATAATTTGACTAGACTACATTATAGTAGCAAGAAGGTAGTAATAAGGTTGGAAAGAACATGGATGTTTTGTGAAGACACAGTCAGCTTAAGCCAGACAGAAATCTAATTTACATTCATCATAGTCACTTAGTAGAAAACCACTAGGCAAAAAACCTTTCATTTTCATGATATTATAAAAATAGCTAGCATTTATATAGTGTTCTAAGTTTTGCAATGAACTTCACATATATTATCTCATTTGATCCTCACAATAGCCCTAGGAGGTAGGTACTATCTTTTGTCACCATTTTATAGAGGAGGAAACCTAACAAAAGTCAGACAACTTGCTCAGAGTCACACGGAAATTTTCAGTATTATATATAAAGCAATCGTTTGCCAGAGTGCATCTTCAGTAGCAAGTCTCATGTATTGGACCATTGGATTTAGGGATTAAAGAGATCTCAAAGGTAATGCTCAACAGTATGGCTAGCTAGATTTTATTTGAAGAGTCTTTAAGAAGGAATGAGATCACAGATTTTTTTAAAAACCCTTACCCTCTATCTTAGTACAATACTATGTTTTGGTTCTAAGGTAGAAGAGCAGTAAAGGCTAGGCAATGGGGGTTAACTGACTTGCCCAGGGTCACATTGTTAAGAAGTATCTGAGTCCATTTTTAAACCTAGGATTCCAGTCTCCAGGGCTGGCTCTCAATCTACTGAGCCACATAGCTGCAGGATCATAGATTTTGATATGAAAGGAACTTTAGCTCAAATATCCCATTTCACAGATAAAGTAACTGATCCTCAGGGAGTTTTATTAACTTGCCCAGGGTCATTGGTATAAGACACAGAGTTGAATTTTAACCCAGGTTAAACCAGCCTCCAAATCCAGAATTTTTTTTCTAATGCATTATGATGCTACATTCATTTTGTTACTATTTAATCATAATTGAATACCATGAATACCAATTCAACTAAGCAGATAGTCTTAACTGGTTGGTGCTCAAATCGAATGTATTACTGTGTGTGTGGCTGCAGGTTGCACTGAAATAATTGATTATCCTCACCTTCATCATCATCATCATCATCATCATCATCATCATCATCATCATCATC
>NC_058134.1:226982809-227002363 GCF_016433145.1 Gracilinanus agilis | reverse complement strand
TCATCATCATCATCATCATCATCATCATCATCATCATCATCATCATCATTATCTTCAGTATTTACCGAAAAGTGACTAGGGCTTATTTTATAACTTATAGGTCTAAACTTGTTGCCCTGGGAGTCAGAGGACCTATGCTTAAATCCCAGATCTACCACTTAATATCTGTATAACCTCAGACAAGTCACTTTACCCTCCATTGGGGTTTTCCCAGGGTATCTCTAGAAACATTCTCAGCACTATGGCTATGAGTCCCTACATAACAGAGACATCTTTTGAGAGGGCTATACAAAGTGCTAAACAAAATAAAACAAACTTGAATTTTGACTGGAAGACATGGTTTGGATTAACCCATAGAAGGGATGACTTCAGGTGGTCATGAGTTATCTTCATGTATCAGAAGGGCTTCATGCGGAGGAAGGGATGATTCTGCCATCTGGAACCAAGCAGAATAAGACTATCCCCTTTCATGCTTTCATTTAGAGAACCACATGCCTCTTTGGTTTAGATCAGTGATTCCCAAATTGGGTGCTACCACCCCCTGGTGGGTGCTGCAGCGATCTAGGGAGGCGGTGATGGCCACAGGTCCATTTATCTTTCATATTAATTGCTATTAAAATTTTTTAAAAATTAATTTCCAGGGGGCTAAGTAATATGTTTTCTGGAAAGGGGGCGGTAGGCCAAAAAAGTTTGGGAACCACTAGATTAGATCTTTAAAATTTGGATCAGATTCCCTCAACAAGGAGTATGTACTATCACAATGTATAGGATGACTGAATTGATTCTGAGAAATGGGTTTAAAATACTAAAGATATAAGATCTCTATTTCATCAAAACACCTACACGTTTAGCTCTTCAGGGTGTTAGGGTGATATGTTAGAAGATGGGTTGATCTCCAAAACCTGGACAAGCTAAAGTAACTAGAGCACTGAAGAATTTTTTTCAGAAAAATAATTTATTTATATTGATAAAAGAATATAGATTTACCTATTTAGAGAGTGGAAAGTGCTTCCCTAATTATTATCTCATTTCTTTCTTATTAGAACTATGTTGTTGTTCAGTTTCAGTTATATCTGATTCTTTATGACTCCATTTGGAATTTTCTTGGCAAAGATACTAGAATGGTTTGCCATTTCTTTCTACAGTTCACTTTATAGATGAGGAAACTGAGGCAAATGGAATGAAACGAATTCCAGTGATCCAGCTATTAAGTGTCTGGGGACAGATTTGAACTCAGGAAAATGAATTTTCCTGACTCCAGGCCTGGTATTTTATTCACTACTTACCCTGTTCTCAGTGAGTTTATATTCTCCTATAGGCAACAAGAGATATCACTATAATTATATGTGGAAAATATACAAAGCTTTCAGAATGATTAGGGGGCACAATGAGCTGGAGGGGACCAGGAAAGATTTTGTGTTGGAAGGAAGAAACAGAGAGAGACAAAAAGACAGAGACAGAGATATAGAGACAGAGAGACAGAGAGATTTAAGCTGAACTTCTAATGAAGCCAGAGATCCTGAGAGGCAGAGATGAGAATGACATGCCTAGAAATCATACAGAACGATCTGTGCAAAGGAATAGAAATTGGAGATGATATCCCTTTTGTGAGGAACAGCAAGGCCAGTTTAGCTGGAATATCAAGCATGGAAAGATAAATAGGGTAACATTTTAGGAAAGGCAGGCTGCAATTCTATTGTGAAGGGCTTTAAATGTCCTTTTAAATGGAGCTCACGATCAATTTTTAAAGGGAATAGGGAGCAGCTGGGATCTGGAGCAGTGGAATGACATAGTCTGCCTGGCTCTTTAGGAATATAAGGTTGGCAACTCTGTGATAGGTGGAGGCAGGGAGACCAATGAGGAAGCCATTGTAATAGTTTGGGGAGGTGATGAATGCCTAAACTGAGTGTTAGCTGTGTGCATAGTGAGAAGGGAACAGATGTGACATATGTGATGAGGAATAAGTGATAAGACAACAATAAGAGAAATTCTAGGTGACGTAGTCAAAAAGTGCATTTTTTTCTTTAGATCATTGGTTCCCAAACTTCTTTTGCCTACTGCCCCCTTTCCAGAAAAAATATTGCCTAGCGCCCCCTGGAAATTATGAAACTATTTATTGAACTCAGAATAGAATGTAATACAAAAAAAAGTGTGGCCATCACCACTCTCCTGGATTGCTGCAGCACCCACCAGGGGGCGGTGGTGCCCACTTTGGGAATCACTGCTTTAGATGAATAACTCCTATTTCTAGAGTGCTTTCTTTAAGATCAACAATGTGTTTCTCCTAAGTATTATTATACCATTTTGTAGACAAGGACCCCCAAACTCTGAGACTTGGTAAAATTCATACAGCTAGTAACATAGCTTTGGAAAGGAACACTGTCTTTTTCCAGGTCCCAATTTCTTTTTGTTGTTTATCCTTCATTTTGAAGAAGACCAATGAATGACATCACAAGGTAAAGTGTTGACTTGCTAATGAATTGCATTAAGTGAGGCAGAGTTACATAAGCTTGTCAGCCTCACTCTGTTTTAGAGAAATAGATGTCCAGTGGCATAGACAAGATTTGGACCTATGTCCTCTGGCTCCCAATACAGTATTTTTTTTCTCTACTCCAAGTTTCAGCCACTTCAAACCCTTTATAGGACTATATGTGGGAAGCAGAGGAAGTGTGGCTTAGACACTGGATGTAGCACTTGAGTCAGGATAAACTAGGCTCAGATTCTACCTTTAACCCTATGATTCTGGGTCAGGCACTGGCCTCTCAGGGTCCCAGGCAGTTCTCAAAAGCTACAAATTACTCATCACTGCAGATCTGCATTGGTGTGTAAGGTATCACTATGAGGAGTCAAGATAAGTTATAAAATTAAATTGAAGATAATGTGATTACTTACTTTAGTCATCAAATATGAGTCAGAGGTCTTAAAGATGTCTTGAGTTGGTAAAGATGACATTTCCTATAGTCTGCAGTTGGCTAAAAACAACAACAGATGAATAACTAAAGAAAAATCCCCATTCCTTCTCTAATTTGTGATCCAGAGACAGTCCCTTACCCAACCCGATTTTCTCTCTTCTTTTGCTGGTAGGGGCTGGAAAATGTCTCAACTAAATTAAGCTAATGGAGGTCAGTGTGGGGGGACATGCCATTAATTTCAAAGAACAAGGAGATAGATGGAGAAAAGACAAGGTAATGATTTGTGACAGGGCCCCCCAAATTTGATTTGAACAATTAAATTACCCTTTTTAAAGTTCCCCAAAGAAATCTGTTATAATACTCTCTACTCCCCACCCTTGCTGATAGGAGACAAAAGCTGCTTAATAACTGCCCAGGATCACTTCCTTGGGGACAAGCTGTAGGATCCCAGAGCAAAACACACAGCAGAGCATAAAAGAAGCAACAAACCATTGAAGGAGGGGAGGGTGTGTATGTGGCAAGGTACTCATTATTTGGATTGTTTGACCAAGAACTAAGAGTTTGTTTAACAGTCAGAAGGCTTTTTTATCAAATACCTATAGGGTATTGATTACCTACCACCCCACCTACCTACCTTCTATGCACTTATTAAGCACCTATCAGGTGCCAAGTGCTGTACTAGGTGCTTGAGACAAAAATATAAAGGGTATAACCATCCTTACTCTCAAGGAGCTTACATTCTACCAGTATATATATACCCCTACAGATTGGGATTAGGGGTTGGACTTGTGATTCCAGTGGTATAGGGAATTCTTATTGAGAAAGCTCCCTTTACAAAAACAGACTGGTATCTGTTCTACAATTAGTTTTAGATTGTTGCCCATGGGCACAGAGAGGTCACATAGCTATTAATTGGAATTGAACCTATCTTCATAATTCTGAGTGACCTCTGTATCTCCTACATCACACTACTACTCATCAGTCTTCTAAAAGATATTGTTTCTTCCAGAGTCCTTAAACTGAAACTCAAGATGATCCACTACAACCCAGGCCATTGTCATTGCTCTGACTTTTGTCTTGCCACCAGACTTCAACACCTCTGAAAAAGACAGTAAGTCTGACAACTTTATGCAACTCTGCCTCACTTAAATCCAATTCATGAGCAAGTCAAGATATATTCCTGTGATGTTATTGGTCCTCTTCAAAATGAAGGACAAACAACAAAAACAAATTGAGGCTCAGAAAAAGACCCAGGAAAGGAATTTCATTTTAGTTTCCAATTCCTAAGAATCTTCCAGGAACCTTTTCTGAAATTTTATTATCAGTAGCCCAGAATTTTAATTGTTACATCTGGAACCAGACTTGGGAAAATTAGATCTGATCTATACCTTTTCCTTTATTTAGACAGTTATCTTAACCATAAAATTCAGAGATTTGACTAAGTAACCCTCTGAGTTCCCATTTAGCTCTAGATAGTAGGATTCCTATAGCCTTTCTCTGCCTAATTTCCTCATCCACAAAATGAGGGGATTGGAGTAGATAACCTCTAAAAGCTGGTCTAATTGTAGGTGTGAGATTCTGTTGACCAAATCACCCAATCTCCCTGGACCTCAGTTTCCTCATTTGTAAAATAAGGAGTTTCTGAGGCCTTTTCTTTTTTCTTTTTTCTTTATTTTCATTAATTAATTAAGAATATTTTTCCATGGTTACATGATTCATATTCTTTCCCTCCTCTCTTCCCTCACCCCTCCTGGAGCTGACAAGTAATTCCACTAGGTTATACATGTATCATTGTTCAAAATCCATTTTCATGTTATTAATATTTGCAATAGAATGATCATTTAAAGTAAAAATCCCCAATCATATACTCATTGAACCATATGATCAACCATATGTTTTTCTTCTAGGTTTCCATTCCCACAGTTCTTTCTCTGGATGTGGATAGCATTCCTTTTCATAAGCTCCTTTGGATTGTCCTGGGTCATTGCATTGCTGCTAGTAGAGAAAAGTCTATTACATTCTATTGTGCCATAGTGTATCTGTCTCTGTGTACAATGTTCTCCTGGTTATGCTCCTTTCATTCTGCATCAGTTCCTGGAGGTCATTCCAGTTCACATAGAAATCCTCCAGTTCATTATTCCTTTCAGCATACTAGTATTCCATCACCATCAGATACCACAACTTTTTTCAGCCATTCCCCAATTGATGGACATCCCCTCATTTTGCAATTTTTTGCCACTATGAAGAGCACAGCTATAAATATTTTTGTACAAGTCTTTTCCTTATTATATCATTGAGGTACAAACCTAGCAGAGGTATGGCTGGGTGAAAGGGTAAGCATTCTTTTAAAGCCCTTTTGGCATAATTCCAAATTGCCCTCCAGAATAGTTGGATGAATTCACAACTCTACCAGTAATGCATTAGAGTCCCAATTTTGTCACAACCCCTCCAATATTTATTATTTTACTTTACTGTCATATTGGCTAATCTGCTAGGTGTGATGTGTTACATCAGTTACAGAGTTGTTTTGATTTGCATTTCTCTAATTATGAGAGATTTAAAACACCTTTTCATATGTTTATTGATAGTTTTCATTTCTTTATCTAAAAACTGCCTATTCATGCCCCTTGACCATTTATCAATTGGGGAATGACTTGATTTTTTGTACAATTGACTTAGCTCCTTATAGATCTGAGAAATTAGATCTTTGTCAGAGGTTTTTGTTATAAATATTTTTTCCAATTTGTTGCTTCCATTCTAATTTTGTTTGCATTGGTTTTGTTTGCACAAAATCTTTTTAATTTAATGTAATCAAAATTATTCATTTTTACATTTTGTAATATTCTCTATCTCTTGCTCGGTCTTAAATTCTTTCATTTCCTATAGATCTGACAGTACACTATTCTATGTTCTCCTATTTTACTTCTACTTTCCCTCTTTATATTTAAGTCATTTGCCCATTCTGAATTTATCTTGGTAAAGAGTGTAAGATGTTGATCTAAACCTAATCTCTCCCATACTATTTTCCAATTCTGAGGCCTTTTCCAGCTTTAGATCTAGGATTCTGTGAACCATTTGATTCCATTCAACTTATTTGGGTCAGTTCAATTCAACAACTCTCTCTTTAATATCTACTTTGTACCAGGTATCCTCTGAGATGCTAGGGATATAAAGACAAACAGAAAGTAATCTCAGTCTCCACAAAGCTCATATTTGAAAGCCATCATAGTGTGGTAGAAAGTGAATTGGACCTGGACTCTGGACACCTGGGTTCAAATCCTAGTTCTTATACCAACTGGATAGGTATTCACAGTCAAATCCTTCTCTGAGTTTCATTTCCTTTATCTGTAAAATAAAAATTAGAATTTTTTTTACTTCCTCATAGGGTTTTAGAAAGTTTAAAGTGGGAAGAAGTTAAAGATCTTAAAGGAATATTTCAACTTGAGCTCATTTCAACTTGGCAAGTATCCATTGAGAGATTATGCCAAGACAAGCATGAAAGACATAAAGAAAAAACCAAATGACCCTTGTTCTCAAGGAGTTTCTATTCTACAGGAAGTGATTTTTATCAATTCCACAGCAAGCTAACTGAGTTTACTTTGCTTAGACACTAGACCTAAGTCTCTCTTTAGACATTCTCCAAGCTCTGTAGTCTCTCCTCTACTGCCTCTTTCCCTTAAGGCAAGATGGAAATATCAAGATCAGTTTCCTCCAATATTCTTAGAGTATGAAATGAGTCAATATAGCAAAAGTAACTGTCATTTAAAACAATCCAGACCAGTGATTTCATCAGTTGGGAGCTGACCAGCAGCCATCTGTCATATACAGTAATAGAGATGGATGAAACACTGAGACATTTAAGTGTCTTGGCTGAAGTTACCTAGCCAATATGGGTCAAAACCAAGATTTGAATGGATATCTTTCTGACCCAAGGCCTTCAATCCATTATGGCACTGTCTTTCAGTTGCCATTTTTCTAGCTTAAAAGATACAAACCAGTTTGATTCATATAATCAAAGGAGAGTATTGTGTAGTGGATAGAGTCTTAGACTTGAACTGAGGAAACCTGGGTTCAAATCCTGCATTATGTAACCACAAACACGTCACTTCACTTTTATGAGGTTCAGTTTCTATATCCATCAAATAAGAATAAACCATTGGAAAGGGAGCTTTGAGAAGAGCTTCCTCAGGACCCAAGTCCCCATGGGGGAGATAGAGACCATAAGAGAGCGTTTAGGCTAGGCTATCCTGGGAAGGATCCAGCCAAAATTCAGGGTGTCCTCGGGATCCCACTTTGGCCAGCAGACAGAAATGACCTTCATTGCCATTGTTTTTTAGAGCTGCATCCTCTCTGGTGTATCATTATCAAGCTAGGAGAGGGGTGGGCTGTTCTCAAGAGTCTAAACTATACTACTGTATTCTCCAGCCCAAAGAAGAGAAGGGGTAGGAGTGAAGGAGAAGAAGAAAGGGACATCTCACTTTTCCCTGGTGAATACAATAATGTTTCGATGGTAACATGTGCCCTGGAAGAGACGTTTCATTGTTAGGAGACATTCAGGAATGCTGGCACAAAGCTGGATGAAGAAGCAGAGATGGTTGGCTTCTTTGAATACAAGAGGCTGTGGTGGCTGGAGTACTAGAAGACTGTTAGGGAGAAAAAAGAAGCATTTCCCCTGGATTTGGGCCATGTTGGATCAAAGCCCCAGCTATTCTACCATTATTATGGCTATAAATAAGATCTTTAGCATCTCTGTCACAGGTTTGTTTTTGGTTCAAATGTAATAAAACATTTTGTGATTAAAAAAATACAATACAAATTACTGTCACCAGTGATATTATCATTATTTTGTTGTTGTTCAGTTGTTTTCAATTGTGTGTCTCCTTGTGATCCCATTTGGAGTTTTCTTGGCAAAGATACTAGAGTGGTTTGCCATTTCCTTCTCCAGCTCATTTTACAGATAAGGAAACTGAGGCAAACAGAGTTAAGTGCCTTGTCCAGGGTCACAGGCTAGTAAGTGTCTGAGGCCAAATTTGAACTCAGAAAGCTGAGTCTTCCTGACTTTAGACCTGTAACTCTATCTACTACATCACCAAAAGCCAAATTTCCAGTTCCCTGAGTTAGCCAGCATAATTTCTAGACCCTTTTTCCCGAAACAATATCCTTCATCTAGCTTACTTCTTTCCCAGGGAAAATATATTTTTGATGCTATGACTGAAGGACCCAAACAGCCCTTTGCTTTACAGTAAACTAAATGAAGGTACTGCTTCAGGAAAAAGAAGCTCTAGAAATCTTGCTGGCTAACTCAGGGAATAGGAGAAAACATGAGGATAATACAAAGGTCTTGTTTCTCTGTGGCTTATATCCTTAACATTCCTCATCCATAGCCTTTCATCTCTATTTATCCAGACCAAAAGTGTTTTTTCCCACCACCAACACCACTATCACTGTCTTAATCATGTAACCTGGAAATACTTACTTGGGTATTCAATTCAGTTCTTTTCAATTCTTTTTTTCTTTCTTAAACACACACACACACACACACACACACACACACACACACACACACACACACACACACACNCACACACACACACACACACACACACACACACACACACACACACACACCCCCTTTACTTTCCATTTTCAAATTAACGCTGTGAATCAATACTGTTCCAGAGCAAAGAATAAAAAGGGCTAGGCAATGGGGGTTAAGTGACTTGCCCAAGGTAACATTGCTAAGACGTATCTAAGGTAGCATTTGAACCCAGGACCTCCTGTCTCTAGGCAGGACCTCCTGCCTCTCAATAGACTACATCTCCTAGCTGCCCCCTCAGTTCTATTCATTTCAATTCAATAGACATTTATTCAATGCCTACATGTGTTAGCTCCCCCAATTATACTGTGAACTCCTCTCCAAACAAGATATTATTTGTAAAAAGTGTTTAGCACCATATCTGGTATGTAGTAGGTGCTCTATAAATGTGTATTCCCTTCTTTTCTCTACTACCTTAAAAGCAGAGACCGTCTTGCTTCTTTCTTTGTATTGTTAGTCTTTAGCACAGTGCTTGGCACAGTGAGCACCTAATAGGTATAATTCCATTCATTCATTCATTCATTCATTCATTCATTCATTCATTCATTCATTTATAACACAACAGTCACTGTGCTTGATGTGAGGGGTAAAGGAAGAAAAAATAAGAGCCTGCTGTCTCTTTTCACCTATTGAGTATTATTTTTATAATCATTTGCATCTCCCCTACTAGAACCCAATAAGCTTAGTAATGGCATCCTTCTGGTGAAGAACTAGAAAAAGAAGAGGGAGGAAGGGCATTAATTGAAGAAGTTGTAGTAATGAATATGAAGGAGTATTATCAGGCTGTAAGAAAGGATAAAGGGGATAGTTTCAGAGAAACTTGGGAAGACTTGTATGAATTGATGCAGAGTGAAAGGAGCAGAACCAGAATAACTTATACAATAGCAGAAATATTGTAAATATAATCAACTTTGAAAGACTTACAAACTCTAACTAACTAGCAATGACCAAATATGATTCCAGAAGACTGATAATGAAGCATACTATTCACCTCCTGCGAGAGAAGAGATAGAGTAAAGATTGAGATCTACATATTTTGGGACATGACCAATGTGGGAGTTTGTTTTGCTCGACTATAATTTCTTGCAAGAATTTTTATTTAATTGGGGAATGACAATTGGGAGAGAGAGAGAAGAACGATTTTCATTCATTAGAAAAAAAAAAACAAAAACAAAGATTGCATCCCCTACGTTGCTTATAGCTTTGCTTCTATTTTTTTGTGTGGTGTGTACAGAGTATTTATTTTTCCTAATGAAGTAATTCATCCTACTTGGGATTTTCTTTTCTCTCCATTTCTTTATATATTTTCCCAGTGTTGACTTTGTCCACCACCATTCCTTACTCCCCCTCCCTGGAAATAAAGAAAGAGCCAGAAAAAATCTCTTAGAATGCTTTGTATTGTGGAAGTCCCCCAAGCTAGTGGCATACGCCCGAGTCTTGCCTTGGTATTCACACATGCTCTGCCCGCAGGATGGCCCAAGCTTTGGCGGGCAACATGGCCCTCAGAATTCGTGAGCTGATGATGAATGGCTGTGAAGCCTTTGTAATTGCTCAGGCCCCTTTGTGGGGTCAGACAATGGAGGAAGACACAAGTCTGGCTCAGGAGAGCAACGGATAAAACTGCTGGGCAGGATGGCGGGCTCCTGCCGACATTACTACTTGTTGACATTGAAAGGATTTCACAACAAGTGAGCAGAAACAGAAACGATTCTGTTCCACGGGGCTATTAGCTGCAACGTGTGGCACCGGAGCGGTCACTCCTGATGTGTTTCCTTGCTAATGAGCTCTGAATGCCCTATTAAACTGGGATGCTATAGGCCCAGAGCCACCAGGACAATGGTATGCATGAATGACTTTCCCCCTTGCTATTGGTCCATCGAAGAAGGAAGCAACTGGCAATACTCAAATTTAAACGAGACTGACAGTATAGTTCAATGATCATTAATTAAAGTTCATGGACAGATAAAGACTCAAAGCCATCTCTAATGACAAGATAGCAGGGTACCATTACTCACTCACTGTACTCAGGAGCTGGCTCATGCTTATGTCCTGTTCTATTTCTTTTTCCACATGGACTTGAATTAAAGTGACGTCAGAAACCTGGAAAATAAAAGAATCTCTGTAAAAATATTTTGAACAAAGTTTGTACTTTTTTATGAAAAAAATAATGAATTTTCCAAATAAAGGAGATTATTATAATACTGATATAGCCTAGTACCATTTATTGCCAAATGTGGATTTAAGGCTTACAGCGCAAAAATAGGTTTGTAGAATTAGAAGTGCCCTTAGAGGTCATCTAATCAACCCTCTCATTTTATAGAAAAGAAAAGCGAGTCCTATGGAGGTTGGGTGTCTGGCTCAGGGTCATAGAGGTATATGATAGGATCATGGATTCAGAACTGAAAAAGACCTTAGGGATCACCTAGTGCAGTAGGAGCAAATTTGAATAGAAATGAGGGCTACTAAGTCATATATGGGCAGATAGGTGGGGCTGTGGTTAGAGCATCAGGACTGGGCTCAGAAAGACCTGAGTTCAAGTCCAGAGTTATTAGGTCTATGACCCTGGGCAAGTCATTTGCCTCAGTTTCTTCATCTGTAAAATGAGCTGGAGAAGGAAATGACAAACCACCCTAGTGTTTTTGCCGAGAAAACCCCAAATGGTGTCACAAAAAGTCAGATACAACAAAATACTGGTTTGAAAGACATAGAGATCAGAGATCCCTGCAAGATGCATATTGACTTAGACAACCCCATGTTAACAGTACCTATGTCCTATTATATTTAAAATTTTTATTTTGTTAATTATTTCCCAATTACATTTTAATCTGGTTCCTATCCACAAGATTTGATACTTCTGACCTAGACCAACCTCCTCCCTTCTCTTACAGAGAACAAAAGAAGCTAAGTAACTTGCTTGAGGTTATATATGTAGTAAATAAATATTAAAAACAAGAATCAAATCCATGTCCTGTGATGAGAGAACCAGCATTCTTTCTGGTCCTTGAGAAGAAAGACTCATCCTTGTGAGTTCGAATCCAGTGTCAGACACATACTAGCTATTTGTTCTGGGGTAAGTCCTGTAACCCAATTTGCCTCAGTTTCTTCATCTATAAATGAGCTGGAAAAGAAATGGCATCTTTGCAAAAAAACTAAAACCCAAATGGTGTCCCGAATGAAACAGCTGAAAAACAGCAAAATAGATGTGTTCCTTCTTGGAATCACTGATATGGGTATTCAATTCACTCAATTTCATTCAATTCATTTCAGTTTAATAAGCATTTTTCAGAGACTGACCTTGGAGATACAAAGATAAAGACAAAAGAGTTCACAATTTTAAGGAGTTTTTATGAACTGAATAGGCTATGACTAGAACAATTAAACCATCCCTTCCACACTTGTTTCAGAATGTTATCAAGAATGCTAGGTTTAGAGTTAAAAGACTCAGTTTAAGTCCTGGGTCCAATGTTTACTTAGGAGGACTAGGATTGTGGGAAAACTACTTTACTTCTTTAGCCTCAGTTTTTTTTAAATCTATAAAACCAGGGCAATAATGGTACCTATCCTAGAGGCTTGCCACAAAGGAGTTTAACAGTGAGGTAGTTTAGTTCATGGTAGTCATGAGTCAAAAAGATCTGTGTTTAAATCCCGCTTTTAGATATGACACAGCTGTGTGATGCTGAACAAGTCACTTACCCTCTTCCTGGGAGGTAAACACTATTATCCCTCCATTTTACTGCTGAGAATATGGAAGCTCAGAGAATTCAAGTAATTGGTTCAGGATCACACAGTTAGTAAACATCTGAGTTAGGTCTTGAACTCAGGTCTGTTCAACTCTAAGTTCAGTACTTTGTTTTGATATTGAGAACTGGTATTTATTTAGCACTATAAGGTTTGCAAAACACTTTATATATATTATCTCATTTAATCCTTACAACAACCTAGAGAAAGAGGTGCAGTTATTACCCCCATTTTATAGATTAGGAATTGAGACTGATAGATGTTTCCTAGCCAATTTTTCTCTGAGAGGATTTTATTTATTTACATAAATTTACTTTCTGCCTTAGAATCAATACAATGCTTTGGTTCCCAGGCAGAAGAGTGGTAAGGGCTAGGTGATGGAAGTGAGCCACCTAGCTGCCCACAAGACAGGATTTAAATTCGGGTCTTCCTAACTATAAGTACAGCACTCTATCCATTGCCCCAATCACTTATTTGAGCCTATGAAATAATTCTCATAGATCTGACATAGACTAAATAAACAGGTCATCTCAAAGTGATCTAGTTTCTGATGGTTAATAGTCAAGAGATCTCTAAATTGAGGATTCTTAACTTTTTTGAGTGTCACAGAGCACCTGGGAAGTTGGGTGAGCTTTGGGGACTCCTTAGAATCACTCATTCCAATGCGTTAAAAATACATGGACACACAAAACAAGCCAATTGTATTGAATTATAGTTATCAAAATAACAACAAACATTAAAAAAAAACCAAGTTCCTAAATTCCAGGTTAAGAATTCTTGCTCCACATAGTGTCTTCATGCCTTCACTGTCACCTTTACTTTATAGTTTCTTTTTTTTAATTAAGGTAGCTCTTTTCTTCCAAGGTCACCTTGTGGGACAAGGATACCCAGGGCCACAATGTAACTGATGAAATGGTTGCCATGGCAACAGTAGATGCAATGGTCTCTACCATCAATTGTTCTAGAAGGGTCTATAGATATTAAAATCAAGTTGAGGTAAAGTGTTGGGTGAGTTAATAGAATGTGACCTTCTTTTATAGTGCCCCTAGAATGTCTTAAAATACTTCAGGAGATTTGTTAAAATCAGTGTAAGAGTGAGAACCCTGGGTTGAAATTACTATAACCTCTCCCCAAATCAAAGAATCACTTAAAATTTTAAAAAAATTATTTACAAACTCAGCCCACTGCAATGCAGCTTTCACTTTTCTTCAATTTGCAATTTCTTTTCAGAAACCTATCTTGTGTTTCAGGGATTTCATTTCCCTCTTTTTGACTTGGCTTTTCTCCAACTTGGAAAACAGCTGCTATTAATGTGGGCCCTGGGAGATGATCTGGACCACTCCAGCATGTTGGGTAGGGTCCCAGGAGGACCTTTGAATACAAAATTACTCCAGTGTATCTGTGACCTCATCTGAGTGGGCATTACCTCTAATGGTCCTATTCTTAACCAATCCAAGCCAACTCAACCTTCATGATTCTTGTTCATAGCTTTCTATGAGTATTCGAGATTTTTCTTGCTTTTCCTTCCTTGCTTATCTAGAAAAAAATGGAAAATTTGAATGACCAAATGGTTGTCTCTCTTGCCATGCCTACCTTATTATTTTTTTTTTGCTTATTACCTCTTCTATTGTCCAGGAGACCAGAAAGAATAAACTTCTGAAAGACGAAAGACATCCTCCACAATTCACATTTATTAACTAATATTGGTGTACACCAACCAAATGAGGTTTGAAATTAGAACTTTGGGATGAAAATAATTTGACCTGATCCAAATGGAAAAACTATTTTCTATTTGTCACCTCATTTCTGGATCTAATTCTGTGTCTCCTACAGGTCCAATAGAGGTAATGTCACTGCCCTAAGCATCTTGAACTGTATGTTAGATGTACCATGGTGTAGAAGTCCATTACATTTGATTCTACCACAGTGTATCAGTCTCTGTGTACAATGTTCTCCTAGTTCTGCTCCTTTCACTCTGCATCAATTCCTGGAGGCCATTCCAGTTCACATGGAATTCCTCCAGTTTATTATTCCTTTGAGCACAGTTGTATTCCATCACCAACAGATACCACAATTTGTTCAGCCATTTCCCAATTGAAGGGCATACATTCACTTTCCAGTTTTTTGCCACCACAAAGAATGCAGCTATAAATATTTTTGTATATGTCTTTTTCCCTATGATCTCTTTGGGGCACAAACCCACCAATGGTATGGCTGAATCAAAGGGCAGGCAATCTTTTAGCACTCTTTGGGCATAGGTCTAAATTGCTATCCAGAATGATTGGATCATTTCACAACTCCATCAGCCATGCATTAATGTCCCAATTTTGCCACATTCCCTCCAACATTCATTACTCTCCCCTGCTGTCATTTCAGGAAATCTGCTCAGTGTGATACCTCAGAGTTGTTTTGATTTACATTTCTCTAATTATTAGATATTTAAAACACTTAGTTTTGATTTCTTTATCTGATAATTGCCTTTTCATGTCTTTTGCCCATTTATCAGTTGGGGAATGGCTTGATTTTTGTAAAATTGATTTAGCTCCTTGTATATATGAGTAATTAGACCTCTGTCAAAGTTTTTTGTTATAAAGATTTTTTTCCCCATTTTGTTGTTTCCCTTCTTATTTTGGTTGCATTGTTTTTGTTTGTATAAAAACTTTTTAATTTAATGTAATCAAAATTATTTATTTTACATTTTGTAATTTTTTTCTAACTCTTGCTTGGTTTTAAAATCTTTCCTTTCCAAAGACCTGACAAGTATACTCTACTTTGTTTTTGCCTAATTTACTTATAATTTCCTTCTTTATATTCAAGTCATTCACCATTCTGAATTTATCTTCATGTAGGGCATGAGATGTTGATCTAGACTCAATCTCTCCCATATTGTTCTCCAATTTTCCCAGTAGTTTTTGTCAAATAGTGGATTTTTATCCCAAAAACTGAGTTCTTTGGGTTTATCACAGACTGTCTTGCTGAGGTCACTTACCCCAAGTCTATTCCACTGATCCTCCCTTCTGTCTCTGCCATTACCATATTGTTTTGATGACTACTGCTTTATAGTACAGTTTAAGATCTGGTACTGCTAGGCCACCTTCCTTCATTTTTTTCATTAATTCCCTTGATATTCTTGATCTTTTGTTCTTCCAAATGAACTTTACTATAGTTTTTTTCTAATTCAGTAAAAAAGTTTCTTGGTAGTTTGATATGTATGACACTAAATAAGTAAGTTAATTTGGATAGGATGGTCATTTTTATTATGTCAGCTCATCCTACCCATGAGCAATTAATGTTTTTCCAATTGTTTAGATCTAGCTTTAATTGTGTAAAAAGTGCTTTCTAGTTGTGTTCATATAACTCCTGTGTTTGTTTTGGTAGATAGATTCCTAAGTATTTTATATTATATAGGGTGATTTTAAATGGTATTTCTCTTTCTAACTCTTGCTGCTGAGATGTGTTGGAAATATATAAAAATGCTGATGATTTATGTGCATTTATTTTGTATCCTGCAACTTTGCTAAAGCTGTTGATTATTTCTACTAGCTTTTTAGTTGATTCTCTAGAATTTTTTAGTAGACCATCTTATCCTCTGCAAAGAGTGATAGCTGAGTCTCCTCATTGCCTATTTTAATACCTTGTATTTCTTTTTCTTCTCTAATTGCTACTGCTAGTGTTTCTAGTACAATGTTAAATAATAGAGGTGATAGTGGGCATCCTTGTTTCACTCCTGATCTTATTGGGAAGGCTTCTAATTTATCCTCATTGCATATGATGCTTGTTGATGGTTTTAGATATATACTGTTTATTATTTTTAGAAAAGGTCCTTCTATTCCTATACTTTCCAGGGTTTTCAATAGGAATGGGTGTTGTATTTTGTCAAAGGCTTTTTCAGAATCTATTGAGATAATGATGTTAGTTTTGTTTGTTAGCTTGTTGATATGGTAAATTATGTGGATGGTTTTCCTAATGTTGAACCATCCTTGCATTCCTGGTATAAATCCCACCTGATCATGATGGATAACCCTCACAATTACTTGCTGGAGTCTTTTTGCTTTTATTCTATTTAAGATTTTTGCATCTATGTTCATTAGGGAGATTGGTTTGTAGTTTTCTTTCTCTGTTTTTGGTGTGCTTGGCTTTGGGATCAGTACCATATTAGTGTCATAAAAGGAATTTGGAAGAACTCCTTCTTTGCTTATTATGTCAAATAATTTGTATAGTATTGGAATTAATTGCTCTTTGAATGTTTGAATTCACTTGTGAATCCATCAGGCCTTGGTGATTTTTTCTTAGGGAGTTCTTAGATGGCTTGTTCAATTTCTTTTTCTGATATTGGATTATTTAAGTATTCTCTTTCTTCTGCTGTTAAACTAGGCAATTTATATTTTTGTAAATATTCATCCATATCACCAAGATTGCTATATTTATTGCCATATAATTGGGCAAAATAGTTTTTGATGATTGCCTTAATTTCCTCTTCATTAGAGATGAGGTCTCCCTTTTCATCTTTGATACTGTTAATTTGGTTTTCTTCTTTCCTTTTTTTAAATTTTAAACCCTTAAGTTCTGTGTAATGACTTATAGGTGGAAGAGTGGTAAGGGTAGGCAATGGGGGTCAAGTGACTTGCCCAGGGTCACACAGCTGGGAAGTGTCTGAGGTTGGATTTGAACCTAGGACCTCCCGTCTCTAGGCCTGGCTCTCAATTGACTAAGCTACCCAGCTGCCCCCTTTCCTTTTTTTTTATTAGATTTACTAGTACTTTGTCTATTTTATTTGTTTTTTTCAAAGTACCAGCTTCTAGTCTTATTTATTAATTCAATAGTTCTTTTACTTTCAATTTTATTAATTTCTCCTTTGATTTTTAGTATTTCTAATTTAGTTTTCATCTGGGGATTTTTAATTTGTTCACTTTCTAGTTTTTTAAGTTGCATTCCCAGTTTATCAACCTCTGCCCTTCCTAATTTGTTAATATATGCACTCAATGATATAAGTTTTCCTCTTAGTACTGCTTTGGCTGAAACTCATAGGTTTTGGTAAGAAGTCTCATCATTGTCATTTTCTTCAGTGAAATTATTAATTGTTTCTATGATTTGTTCTTCAACTAATTTATTTTGGAGAATCATATTATTTAATTTCCAATTAGTTTTGGTTTTCCTCTCCATGTTGCTAATAACTATTTTTATTGCATTGTGATCTGATAAGGTTGCATTTATTATTTCTTCTTTTTTGCATTTGTTTGCCATGTTTCTATGCCCTAGTACATGGTCAATCTTTGTGAATGTTCCATGTGCTTCTGAAAAGAAAGTGTATTCCTTTTTGTCCTTATTTGTTTTTCTCCATATGTCTATTAACTAATTCTTCTAGTGATTTCATTCACCTCTATTATCTCTTTCTTATTTATTTTTTGGTTTGATTTATCTAGATCTGATAGGGGAAGGTTTAGGTTTCCTGCTAGTTTAGTTTTATTATCTATTTCCTCCTTGAGCTCTGCCAGTTTCTCCATTAGAAATTTAGATACTATACCATTTGGTGCATACATATTGAATATTGTTATTTCTACATTAAAGGGAATATTTTATAGACTAGGACACCATTTTAAGCAACTCTCATCAATGACCCAAGATTTGGTTTCATCAAGCAACAGCTCAAATACAATTTGCAGGGTTATGGTCAGATTCCTCCAAAATTCTATAAATAGTACCCTATGTTATTTCAAGAGACAGAACATGATGAGTTAGCTCTTTTAGTGTTTTGTGTTCAGTTAATAACTTAACCCCAGAGATTCAACAAGAAATACAAAGAAATTCAGTTCTGTTCTATTTGTGCTCCAGGAATTCTTGGAAAGCTATGAAGATTTCAGGTGGATTTCAATTTCTACTGAATAAACCAATAAAGTTTAGATAAAATTTGGACAGAAAATGAATTCCTGGACCTTTATCAATCTATTAATCTAACTGAAGCCAGATCATCACTATTCCATTCCAAATTACTCCAAATTTACTTTTGTTAAAAATTAACAAGGCGTATTTATTGATTCCAGAACAGAAGCATAACAAGGTCTATATTCCTGGGGTCAGGGGGAAGTATGTAAGGGAAAGGTATAAGGGTTATAGCCAACAGGTTTTGAGATTTTCTTCTAACTCTAAGAGCTCATGACTTGATGAGTAGGGGTCATGATTCAACTAAAAGATGTTTGAGGATGGTTATAGGGTCCTGGAATATAAATGAAAGTATATCATAAGTCCTAGAATCATTGAATTTGAACCAGAGGCTACCTAATATAGTCCCATTACTTCAGGTTATAGATGAGGAATTAAGATCTGGAGAGTTAAATAACTTGCACAAGGTCAGACCAGTAGTAAGTAGTAAGGAAGAGGGGATTCACATCTATGTCCACTAGTACCAAATTCAACACATTTTCTACTATATGTAGTATAAAGGGCTACAGGATATAGTGGAAAGTGTAGTTGCTTCTAATCACTGGGACTTAAATTTACTAAGGGATAAAGTACAACTTCTATCTCACCTTTCATCCTCTTCCCTTATAAGTGAATAAGAAAGGAAAAATGTATCAAGGTGTCTCAGTCCAAGTCAATGCTATTTAGGATGAATTGAAAAAGGGGGCAATCTGAAACTTACAACTAGTCCAATTGGAGGACTCGATTAAAGACTTCAACACTGATCAATGAAGTGATCAACCATGACTTTGGAGGCTTGAACAAAAAAAACCTGTATCACAGTCACATATAAATCAAGAGATTTTACTTGTTTAAACAAAAGGAAACAGGGTCATATTTCTGTGAGCGTTGCTCCAATTCCAAATGGAACTGCTTTACATTTTTATTAACTGAAAGGGGAAATGGATTAAGAAATACTGGAGAAATGTCAAGGATGTAGTAACATTTTGTGTTTTCTATGTTGACATTCTCAAACTGTGATATCTATGTTTTACATGCTAAACCATTTTGCTTCATAAGCATCCTTGTGATTTCATAAGAATGTACTTGTCAGATGAGTTCTAATTGTCAGTGTTCCTCCAAGATGGAATAAGTTTTCTTCTTTTTCTTCAACTTTAGATGTCTTTACTTGTTTTTCCTCCTCTGCTTTCTGGATTCTTTCTGTATAAAAGGTATCCAGTGTTAGACTTTTTTCTTGTTCTTTTTGGTGGTTATTTCTTGGGCCTTGCTTGTCATCATTATGCTGGTTTTTCTTTCTCAGCCAGAAGTCTGAGTGAGGCAGAAAAGCGCTCTCTCTCTCTCTCTCTCTCTCTCTCTCTCTCTCTCTCTCTCTCTCTCTCTCTCTCTCTC